>NW_023411572.1:0-81450 GCF_903995425.1 Onychomys torridus | reverse complement strand
TAGGACTACTGCCCATACTAAGCCTGCTGATAGAATAGGCTTCCCTGGTCATTAATCTATATGCTCTGCAAATAAAGTTAGCTATCATGAATCTGGGGGCGTCTCTATTTAACTTCTGGCGCCAAAGCTATTCTGTGCACTTTACTCTTTGCCCTCTTAACCTGGTGCCAACAGCTAAGGAAAGAGGACCCCACATCTCTAAGCACTAGAAAACAAAACAAAAGACAAGAAAGCAAACACACCTACAGTATTGTAGTGCGCAAATCCCCAAAGATTTTGTTCCTATGCTTTTAACAAAGCATCAGCCAAAATTAGTTATTTCTGATTTAGCTCAAATGAAATACCTCTGCAACTTTCCCTATTTTTCTCCCACTTAGAAGTTGGGTTCAGCCAGGCAGGATAGTGCATGCCTTAATCCCAGCACTCTGTAGGCCCCCAAGGGGGAGCAAGGTTGGATCTCTGTAAATCAAGGCCAGCCCGGTCTACAGGGCGAGATCACGAGGCCAGAATCTCTCTCTTTTTTATAGCAGAGTTCCTAGCACAAGTCTCCTTAGCAGTGATCTGTGCCAAGTGTCAAACTAAAGGTGAATCAGGCATGTACTTTAGAGACAGGCATCTGTTTAGAGACAGCTTTCAGCTAAGTTCAGTCCTCCAGGCTTAGGGACATTCTCCAGATAAGGGCAGGTAGATAGCAGGAAGCTTTGTTTGAGGGAGGGAGCTCCATGTTGACAAGATATTGAGATAAGCTGCTAGATCTTGGGGAGGCTGCAACCATTGACCAACCAACCATGTCTTCCAGCAATTTAACATTGAAAATAACACCTAATATGACTTCAAGTCTTGATTATATAGATGAATAACAACTATCCCTGAATTTTGAATTATATGGTACCCTTTTAAATGAGTTGCATAAGCAAGATACCCCAAATGAGCAGAAACATACATACAGTATAACAAAAGTAACTTTAAGTGTAAGTCAATAAAAATCCATACCAATGTAAAATATTTTGAGAAATAGTTGGGGTTTTTTTGGATTAAAGTAGGTTCAATAATCCACTTCTTTTATCTCAACATTTCTATATCATACCCCCCCTTTTTTTAGAAATAGATCTTTGAATTTAACTTCTTTGTCAAGCTTTTTTCTATTAGCAATAACAACTTGTAAACAACTACCATTTGTTAGTTATTTAGGCGGCGCTTTTACCCCACGAGGAACACGTCCCAAACACGACAAATCCACAGAAGAGCTGTTTATTAATATAGGGTAGGAAGAGATGTGACAGGCCTGTGTGAAGCACACATGTGAGTGAGGAGAGGAGAGGAGAAGAGGAGAGAGAGAAGAGAAGAGAGACCTGTGCAAAATGGTGCCGGCTTTTTAAAGAATAGGCTGCACATGCGTATAGGACCGAATGTGGCTACTCCACACGTGCATAGATTACATGGCCACGTGAGCTTTACGTGTAACCATGTAAAGCCACAGAGTCCTAGCCACACGAGATGTTCTGACCAGGAAATGGCTATTTTGAACCAGAAATAATTAGGCGGTCTGCCAGGCAAGCCCAACTGTGTGGACATGTTGTAATTTTCTATCACCATTAAATGATGACAAGCATCCATACCCAAACTTTTCAGAATATAGGTGCTATTTTCTCTACACTGCTTCCTGATGTCTGGGGGTACTGGAATCTTTAGGATACCCTGAGAATATTTAAAATAATGAATAAGTCTTGTGTGGAATAGTCTGTGAGGCTGGACCATCTTAGCAAGCAGATTTGAATCTGTTGTGGATGCACAACTGTGAGCAAAGTGTAACAGAGGAATTCTGATATGTTAGATCATTTAGGCCATCCATTTCCATTGGTGTCCAGTCCCCTTTTTCTGTATTAATACAAATATAGATTGTTTTACACAAGTTAGACAATGATGATTTTTTGTTTTATGTTTGAGTAGTTAAAATATACACCAAGTGTCTTGTAGTTTTTCTAGATTCATTTCTTTGTGTCCATAGCCAGGATTTGAGGGGGTCATTCCAGATCAAACTTGATCCATATCAACCTGGAATGAATGCACAGCCTCTCATTCCTTGTCGAAAGGAAAGCATAACCTCTTCCCCAAAGTAACATATCTTTTGACTTCCATTTTGAAGTCAAGACATTTTTAAATTATATAGGCTGGTTTAATCCAGCAGTTTCTATAATCTAATATGTTTTATCAGCTTTGTTCCTTCATTAGTAATCAGAAAATCTAAAGACATCACAATAACATACAGAATGCAGACTCCCTGTGTATTTTTCATCTTTATTTATATTTTTAATTTTTATTTTACTTTACTCCTTTTTAAAGACTTTACTATTTTAAAACTATTATATATATATATATATATAATATATATATATATATATATATAATATATATATATATATATATATTCTCTCTCCCAAGCCAACATATATTTTTAAACACAGTGTAACCCATTTAGAGGTTTATTTCCATCTGGATCTATCTTTACTGAGCATCTGTATTGTTTTTTGATCACATGAGATGAATTGTAAACTGCTATATCTGTCACCAGCATGGCTCAGCTTAGTGAATGGCACTAACACACAGTAGTTGGTAGCTGGCTCCATCTATCAGGAAGTTGCCAGGAGACACATCTCTGTACTCCAGGTGGAATGAGAGACATAAGCCTAGGAAGCTTCATTTTACTAAATTTTTATATGTTTAGAAATTTTTTTAGCTGGGCAGTAGTGGCACAGGCCTTTAATCCCAGCACTCAGGAGGCAGAACCTGGCCAATCTTTGTGAGTTCGAGTCCAGCCTGGTCTACAAAGTGAGAACTAGGACAGGCTCCAGAGCTACACAGAGAAACTCTGTCTCAAAAACAAAGAAAAAGAAACTTTTTAAAGCTTTCTCAGGTCTTATGTGGATATAGGTGCTGGGATGTTTGGATATTATTTGTAGGCAGACTTTTCTGTTGGCCATCCAGTTCCCAAATAACCACATAGAGTTATTCTTAATTATAAATGATCTTCCAATACCTCAGGCTTATTACTAGCTAACTCTACATTTTAAATTAACCTGTATTTCTTATCTATGCTCTGCCATTTGGCTTCGTACCTTTTCTCAACACAGCAAGTTTATCTTGAATCTCTCTGCATCTCCTCATGACCCCAAGACACTACCATTCTTCTCCCCAGTGTTCTCTTAGTCTCATGCTTCTGCCTAACCTTATCATACCTAGCTACAGGCCAGCCAGCTTGTTATTAAACAAATATATTCTCACAGTCTAAAGAAATATTTCACAATTCCCCACTAGTGTTGTTCATAAGTCAAATTAGATAGGTGTTGATTAACACCAGTATTACTGCTCCCTTAAAGTTATCATGTCATGCCATCATTTTGATGCGTAGGTATTAAGGCAGGTAAGACTATTGGTTGTTTCCCCTCTTTGGAAGCTTGTATGCCTCCTTCTTGTACAGTGTAAGTTGATACTTAGGGAGGACTCTTTCATATGAGCTGGTAACTTCTGGGCCTTGTGTCTGGAGTCCATGATGTCTTCAGCAATCAGGACTTACTTTCCACCTAGGTGGAGGGCATTGCAAATAAGGGCAACAGGAATATCTTATAAGTTTGAAAGTATCTCAGTCAACCCTGACCAACAACTGAAAACAGGGCTTCTCATGCCTGGTGTTTGTATTTTTGTCAGAAAGACTGTGGTCCTTTTGAAGAACATTGTTATCCCAAATAGTAAGTTTTCATTAAAATTATATATGTATATTCCTTTTATGTTGATTATTTATAGTATATTTTTGTGACATTTTTATACATACTCTTAATTTATTGTCCTTTCTCTTTCTGTATGTATCTACAGCCCCTCCCTAATTAGAACACATCTCTGTTATCCCATTTTCCCTTTCAGATTACTTGTAACCTGATATTTATAATAGTTTTAATTACAAAAAGTTATGTGTATTCATCAAACACTGATACATTTAAGAATAACACTAATGTGGGAAAAGGTTTGAAAGTATTTTCAATTTTTTCTTCTGGTATAATATGTCAGTATTTCCAGGAATTCTCAGAACTTTCATAATTTGGATTATTTTAAATACATGTCCAACAGGCTTCATGCTCTTTTGTTTTAATAGATAAAATTGTCTAAGGAATAAAATATGAGACTGGATGGATGACTAAGAGGTAGAGATTGTTGGCACTTTCAATGGTCCTGAATTCAATTTCTAACACCCAGGATGGATAGCTTAAAACCTCCTGTAAAACAGCTTGAGGGGACATTAGGTCTTCTTTTGGCCTCCTTGTGCACCTGCACTCATGTGTATATATCTACTCCTAACACCCCCTCAACCATGTAGATATAATTAAAAAGTAGTACAACCTGGTGGCACATTCCCTTAATCCCTGTACTTAGAATGCTGAGGTGGGAGGATATCTGTGAGTTTAAGGGCAGCCTGTCTTCATGGAGATTTCTTGGTCAGCCAGGTTTATATAGTTGGTCCCTGTCTCAAGAAAACTTTTAACAAAAACAAAACCCAATGGATAAACTATACTCTCTGCAATGAAGAGAATATAGCTAATTAAATTATACAAAATTAAAGGAACTAACAGACTAAGGATGATGTAAAGATCAAACCTATGCTTAGAGTTCTGGATAAAGAGAATATTTATATTATGGATGTTTAATAAGAAAGGGTTAAGGGACAAAGGTTATATAGGAAAAGCAAGAGAAAACATTCACTGAAATTTCATTTCCAAAATTTCTCATAGCATATCTTAAAGGGTTCATCATGATAAAGCAAATAAGAAATCACAGCAGCTTTAGATACCTGCAGGAGATCAAGTAACAAAAATCTGTCACTAATGGAGCAGAAGACCTCTAGGACCAATCTCATACTGAAGAGCTCTAACTGCTGTGGGAAGGAAAATTGTTCTCTTTTGGGGATGTGGCCACTGTTAGGACTTCTATGCTACAGTGGATAGCCCCACACAGATGAGAAGCACTCACTGCATTTAGTGGGTTATTTTTAAAAGACATGAAGTTGGGAGGGTACCTGGTGTTGTACAGTGTGCTATCTTCCCAGCCAATATCAGCCATCTGTACCCATTCTGCTGTGCCTATTTGAAAAAATAATTCCATCAAGGCTTGTTGACTATTGATATTCCCTCATATGTCAAGAAGTTGAGGAGCTCAGCTGCTTATCCAGTCACTCCTGCCAGCCAGTTGTACATAAATCTGCTCTAATGGGATATGGTTTGGGGGTCTCAAGGAGAGGCTGGAAAATAGGTTATGGAAGACTAAGGCGAAGGGCCTCCATCTGAGCAACCACAGAGAAGCAATTATCCATTTGGTTCAACTTTCCTGTGAGGATGCTTTAGGTTGACACAGGCTTCTGTTGGCAAACTTTCACCCAGTTTTTGTTTGCAAGCCTAATAAGCACAAAGGTACTTAAGGGTCAACTTTGTTGAGTTTAAGTTTTGGGTTATTGAAGCTGGAGAGTTGGCTCTTCAGTTAATAACATTGGATGCTCTTTCAGAGGACCTGTGTTCAATTCCTAGCACCCACACTTCAGCACATGACCAACTTTGACTCCAGTCCCAGGGCATCTGATGTCTTCTGCTGGCCTTTACAGGTAATGTATGCATGTGCTGCATAGACATTTTCAGGCAAATACACATAAACATACACTAAATATAAAATAATACATCAATATTTTTCCTCACTTTTTGTTATTGGGACCTTGCAAGGAAGGGTAAATGATGCTTAGCTCCACCTGCCCCTGTGATAATTCTTGTGAAAGGAGAACATAGGGAATGAATTTGAAGGGGTAGATATGTTTTTATTTTGTTGTATGCATGTCTGCAATTCTCAAAAAGAAAGAAACATTTAAAAAGAATTTCTGCTATGTACTGAAAGAGAAACAGAATGAGGGATATTTCTTTCTTTTTTGTTTTTGTTTTTTTGTTGTTGTTGTTGTTGTTGTTGTTGTTTTGAGACAGGGTTTCTCTGTGTAGCTTTGTGCCTTTGTGCCTTTCCTGGAACTTGCTTTGGAGACCAGGCTGGCCTCAAACTCACAGAGTTCTGCCTGCCTCTGCCACCGAGTGCTGGGATTAAAGACGTGTGCCACCACCGACCTGGCTAAGAGGGATATTTATAATTCCATGAAAAAAGCTGGTTTTGGAGTCTATTAGCTCTTCCTGGGACTCTTGGGCCCTCCAATTAGACTAACTAACTAAATAACTAACTAACTAACTAACTAACTAACTAACTAGCTGACTGACTGTGTTAGGCCTTGTGAAGTTTTCTTATATCTTGTCTACTTTATCCAATATTTATCCACCTTTAAATGAGTGATTTTGGCTTGTTTCCAAGGAAATGATTTCATAAAACTGAGAAACAGGGCCAGCAGAGAGTTCAGTCAGTGGACTACCTGCAGCTAGGTCTGATGAACTGAGTTCAATTCTCAGTAACAGTGCGGTGGAAGGAGAGCCCAAGTTCTGAACATCTTCCTTTGACCTTCACATGCATCTTATAGCAAATGAAAAAAATAAAAAGCCAAAGCAACAAAGCCAGTGCCACATGCAAGGTAATGGACCTTCAGTCAAAATATTTATATTTACATTTATTTTAATTAAATTCTTAGATCAGGCTGGACTTCAAATCATAGAGATCATCCTATTTCTACTATCTGACTGCTGGGATTAAAAGCATTCACCACGGAAGCAATTGGCCATGTGTGGGTTCTGAACTCTTGGCATGCTTTGCTGATGATCTTAACTAAATTTAGGCCAGTGTTTTACCTCTGAGCTACCTCCCCAGCCTGACTTTAATCAATTTAAGTTCAAATCATCACCTGTGATTCATGGTTACCATATTTGACAACATAGAGGTATCATAGTTGTCTAGTACAGTGTTAAAATAAATACAGTATCACAATACCATAATGAGGTGTGTGTTTTATGCTTCACACTTGGGTTGGCAAATGTTAGATTTAATGTAATTCAAAATGAATTCCTAATCAATTTCAATTGTTTGTATGCACATTCCCATGTGAATTCAGTTTAGAATTTAGTGGAATTCATGGATTGTAATCTGAAGAATTTGCATTTCTATGAATTCACATGTCTTCCCACTCATGACCATGGTGTATCTCAGAACTTACATGGGTTTTTAATGCCCTTAAAAGGTTTATAATTAAAAAAAAAAAAGCATACACCACGATACCTGGCCTAATTGAATATTAAAAACAACGCATTATGTTCATTTATTTTGTGTACATGAGTGTGCTGAGATCAAAGACATATTCCATCATACCAAAACTAAAGTCATTCTTTGTTGTTGAATGGGTGTGGGTTCATGCAGGTCCATGGGAAGAAGAGACAGTGCGCCATAGGGATGATTTTAGCCGTTCCAGCTGCAGAGGGACTCAGCATCTCAGGGACTGTGAAACCCTCTCTTATCCAAAGGCCTTTTTTATTTTTCTCAAATTGACAATCTTAGCAAATTGATTCCCATACCCCTAAAACATCCTAATTAAGCTTCAAAAGGGATGATACAAAATGCAAATTCTAGATTAAGGAATATCACAGTGTGTTGGATTTTTCCCAGCCAAGTTTTGCATAGGCTTTGTACCCTAGGGAAATTCTCAGATGAGATTCACACAGAGAGAGGGTAACAAGAGAAACAAAAGGTAACCAATAAACAAAAGGTGAATTAAGGTTAGATACTAACAGTCTAGAAGCAAACCAGGTACAGCTCTGTGGGAATCCTTTCCATGTATCTCCTCCCACCCCCCACCCCCTTTTTTAAAGAATATATCTAGACTCTCTTGGCTACGGGTGTGTGGGGGGGGGGTCAGCCTCGAAGGACTGGAACCACATCCCCTCACCTAGGGCAGTTTTATTTCTCTCCATTACAGTTCACCCAGTTAATTTCCATATGCTCAAAATAACCTGAAAGGAGCTCCCAACAATACAATGCCAAGTGCAAATTCCTTGATAACAAGGTTTTCTGGGTTTCTTGAATTCAGTTTTGCACAGGCCTTTGTAGCCTTGGGAAACTCCCAGACAAGATTCACACATTGGACAACAAGGGAAACAAAAGGTGTCTGCTAAACAAAGGACAGATTAGAGCTAGGTGCTACTCTCTGGAGCCAGCCAGGGCAGCTCAGCAGGAATGCCGGCACACAAGCCTCAGTCAAGAGATATTGGGAGGGAGGAATCCAGGAGGCTGGCTGCCTCTGCCAGAGTGGAAAAAGGCCGCAGCAATGGCAACTGGCACAGGGCTTACAGGGCTTCTCAGGGTCGGAATTTTTCCAGGGTGGAGATTTTCAGTGTGGGATTTGGTCAGATTTCAATCCCCTTGAGCTTGGACAAGCTCCAGTTGGCTAGATTTCGTCCTCAGAGATTGGCTCCATGCTTAGTTGTTCAGGGGCAGATTTGGCTCTGGTTTCAGGGCCAGGATGTGTTTCTTTGGCTCTGGGTACAGGGCCCAAGTGTGTTTCTTTGGCTGGCCCTTTATCCCCTGAACCAAGAGCTGGAATAAGCCCCTCCTCCCTGAAAGTGCTTCTGTCAAGTGTGTGGTCAGAGTAAAATTGGCTAATAAAACTCCACTCCTCATTTGTTAGCTTGTTTGCTTGAGACAGGCTCCTGCTGTGTAACCAGATTGTCCCTGAACTTTTGCTATTTCTGTCTTCCAGATGCCAAAATCACAGGTGTGTACCACTCACCTGTCAGATTTTCACCTTTCTCTACTAGGTGATTTCATCATTCTTCATTAACCTTTCCATTAAATTTATCTCTGCTTTCACATTGTTTAATGTCCAAGGCCTTTTTTCTTATTTTTTGAATGTTTCTTTTTTATATAAAATGCCAGTCAGCATTCACTCAATAAAACAGCAACCGCCTTATTGATTTAAATCAAGGAGGTATTGATGGAGGCGACATATAACATCAGGAAGGCAGAAGGTGACAAAGGGGAGGTCAGGAAGCTGCTGTCCCAAAGCGACCATCACTGTGGCTCTGTAGGAATCGTGGCCCCCTCCACCATTGCACTGACCTACCTGTGTGGCTACTGCTGAGCTATCTGTTCACACTGAGTAAAGCACCACTCTTGGCTGTATCCCTCTATCTTATACACAGCAATTAATTATTGGAGATTATGTTTTTTCTCTTTTTTTAAAAAAAACATTACAGCAAAAACCAGGTGTTCATATGTGCATGGGTTAATGTCAGGGTCTTCATTTCGATTCCATTGCACTGTATGTTAGTTTTTATGCCAGTACCAAGCTCTTCTTTTATTTATTTTTTATTTTTTAAGATTTATTTATTTATTATGTACACAGTGTTCTTCCTGCATGTGTCCCTACAGGCCAGAAGAGAGCACCAGATCTCATTACAAATGGTTGTGAGCCACCATGTGGTTGCTGGGAATTGAACTCAGGGCCTCTGGAAGAGAGGTGGGTATTCTTAACCACTGAGCCATCTCTCCAGCCCCGAAGCTGTTTTTATTACTATAGCCTTATAGAAGAGCTTGAGGTCAGGGATCATGATGCCTCCAGAGGTTGCTTTATCATACAGGATTCTTTTAGCTATCCTGGGTCTTTTGTTTTTCCATATGAAGTTGAGTATTATTCTTTCCCAGTCTGTGAAGAATTGTGTTGGGATTTTGATGGGGATTGCATTGAATCTGTAAATTGCTTTTGGTAAGACTGTCGTTTTTACTATGTTAATCCTACCTATCCATGAGCATGGGATATCCTTCCATTTTCTGATATCTTCTTCAATTTCTTTCTTTAGAGTTTTAAAGTTCTTATCAAAAAGGTCCTTCACTTGTTTAGTTAGTGTTATCCCAAGGTGTTTTATATTATGTATATATAGGAGGGCTACTGATTTTTTTGAGTTGATCTTGTATCCTGCCACTTTACTGGAGGAATTTATCAGCTGTAGGAGTTCCCGGGTAGAATTTTTGGGGTCACTTATATATACTATCATATCATCTACAAATAGTGAAAGTTTGACTTCTTTATTTCCAATTTGTATCCCCTTGATCTCCTTTTGTTGTCTTATTGCTCTAGCTAGAACTTCAAGTACTATGTTGAATAAGAATGGGGAGAGTGGACAGCCTTGCCTTGTTTCTAATTTTAGTGGAAATCACTTTGAGTTTCTCTCCATCTAATTTGATGTTGGCTGTCGGCTTGCTGTAAATTGCCTTCAAAGACCTCAACATAAATCCAGTTACACTGAACTTGATAGAATAGAAAGGAGGGCCAGGCAGTGGTGGTGCATACCTTTAATCCCAGTACTCGGGAGGCAAAGCCAGGCAGATCTCCATGAGTTTGAGGCCATCCTGGTCTACAGAGTGAGATCCAGGAAAGGAACAAAAGCTACACAGAGAAATCATGTCTGGAAAAACAAACAAAGAAAGAAAAAAACAAAACAACAACAAAAAAAAAACAACAACAACAACAAAAGAGAAAGTAGGAAGTAGTCTGGAATGAAATGGCACAGGAGACCAATTCCTAAACATAATACCAGTAGTACAGACATTGAGAACAACAATTAATAAATGGGACCACCTGAAACTGAGAAGCTTTTGTAGAGCAAAGGACATGTTCAATAAGATAAAAAGACAGCCTACAGAATGGGAAAAGATCTTCACCAACCCCAAATCTGAGGGCTGATTTCCAAAATATATAATGAACACAAAAAGCTAGACTTCAAAATACTGAACAACCCAACTGAAAAATGGGCTACAGGGCTTAACAAAGAATTCTCAACAGAAGAATCTCAAATAGCTGAAAGACATTTAAGGAAGTGCTCAAGATCCTTAGTCATCAGGGAAATGCAAATCAAAATGACTCTGAGATACCATCTTACACCTTTTAGAATGGCTAAGTTCAAAAACACTGAAGACAGCTTATGTTGGAGAGGATGTGGAGCAAGGGGAACACTCCTCTACTGTTGGTGGGAATGCAAACTTGTACAGCCACTGTGGAAATCAGTGTGGCAGTTTCTCAGAAAATTGGGAATAAGTATTCTTCAAGACCCAGCTATACCACTGTTGAGCATATACCCAAGAAATGCTCAATCTCACTACAAGGACACATGCTCAACTATGTTCATATCAGCATTGTCTGTAATAGCCAAAACCTGGAAACAACCTAGATGCCCCTAAACTGAAGAATGGATAAGAAAAATGTGGCACATGTACACAATGGAGTACTACTCTGCAGTAAAAAAACAATGATATCATGAAATTAGTAGGGAAATGGATGGAACTACAAATTATCATCCTGAGTGAGGTAAGCCAGACTCAGAAGGACAAACATAGTATGTACTCACTCATAATTGGATACTAGATGTAGGGCAAGGGATGGCCAGACTTCAGCCCAAGGCTCCAGAGAGACTAGCTGACAGGGAGGGACCCTGGGAAGGACACAGGGATTGCCCAGAGAAGAAGCAGTTGATGGGATCTGTATGAGTGAGTGGGCTGGGGGTATGGAATGGGGGGTGAGAACATAGGAAAGTGGGAGGGTTGAGCTAGAGTGGGGATAGAGTGGAAGATCAGGGAAGGAGATATAATGATAGATGAAGACATCACAGGAGTGGGAAGCTCTCAGGAATCTATAGGAATAACCTTACCTTGCACTCCTGGCAGTGATTGAGGGGTTGCCTGGAATGGTTTACACTGGTGAACGGTCTAGTGAAGAACCTGTCATCATAGAGTCTTTATCCAGTGACTGATGGAGGCACATGCAGTGATCCACAGCCAGGCACCAGGCTAAGCTCTGGGAATCCAGTCAGTGGGAGAGAGGAGGGAATCTGTGGATAGGGGACATCAAGATCATGATGGGAAGATGTGCAGAGATACTGGCCACACTGTTGGAGACTCATGAACAATGGGCTACTGGCTGTGGAGCCCCCATGGGACTGGACTAGGCCTTCTGGATATGGGAGACAGTTGGTTAGCCTGAACTGTTTGGGGAACACCCAGGCAGTGGATCAGGATCCATACCTGGTGCATGGGCAGGCTTTTGGGAGCCCAGTGCCTGTGGTATGGCACCTTGCTCAACCTTGGTGTGGCAGTGAGGGATTTGGACCTGCCTCAGCTGGGCTCTGCTGACACCCAATGGGAGAACTTGATTTGGAGGATGTGGTGATGGGGGTTGGTTTGGGAGGGAGGGATGGGGGGTAGGAGGAGGGAGGAGGTGGGGTCTGTGGGTGGCATGTAGGGTGAGTAGAAAATTTCTTAATAAAAATTTTTTTAAAAAAATAAATTCAGCTACAGGCCCTTTCAGTGGACTGAAGCTGAGGACAAGGGTTTCAATGAGACAAATAAAAGGCCCTCTTCTTGGCACATGCACTGAGATTGCCAGATATCACCAAAAGCCTTAGTTAATGGGGACCTTACTCAAATTCTAGGACCTTGGAGTA
The DNA here is from genome assembly GCF_903995425.1 of Onychomys torridus. Lineage (NCBI taxonomy): Eukaryota > Metazoa > Chordata > Mammalia > Rodentia > Cricetidae > Onychomys > Onychomys torridus. Next base: position 69,004 of record NW_023411572.1, on the reverse strand, counting down.
GACCAGTGGTGGCCTACCTGTCAAAGAGACACAACTCCATAGCAACAGGGTGGCCTCTATGCCTAAGGATCATTGCAGCCACTACACTGTTGGTGAATTATGCCAACAAGTTCACCATTGAGGGGGTGCTCACTTTAAATCTTTGACCATCAGCACAATTTCAAACAAATAGCTGAAAAATGCCTGGCCTTCCAGCTCAGCAATACAGAAAATCAACCTAAAAATCCTGGAACCAGACTCAGAGGCACCAAACCTGGTTCCCACTCGCAGATTGACTTCACTGTTGTAAAAACTGGAAAATGTGGCAACAACTATATTTTGGTATTTATACATACATTCTCTGATGTTTAAAGGCCTTTCCCACAAGACATGAAACTGCTCTGATAGTTGCCCAAAAGCTACTTGAGGACATCATTTTAAAGTATGGTATCTCTACCCTCTTAAGTTAGACCATGGACAAGTTTTCATCTCCTAGGCAATACAGTCCCTGGTAAAGGCATTGGGGGCAAATTGGGAATTACATTGTTCTTACAGTATTGTCCATATGTAAGGAAACTGTAGATTACATTAAGCTAGGTAGGTGGAAATCCAATATATTTCCAGCACAAGCAAGAAGAAAATGATGTGCACTACCTCTGCTCTTTTTAATCTAGTCCCAAACTCTAAGATAGAAAAAAAATGACAAAAGGAAAAATAAAAGTGATACGAATAAGAAATACACAAGTCAAAGAACCTATTCTTGAGTGATACGATTATATCAATTTGAGATCTAAGAATGTTTACCAGAAAACACTTAGATCTGGAAAAAACTTCAATCAAATTGACAGGGTTCCAAACCTTCAAACAAACATAAATAGTTTTCTCTACACCAATGTTGAACAAATTGAGAAAAAAATCAGAGACATCAGTTAGTTAACAAATGTCTAAAGAAAATATCTCAGAATAAATCTAAACCAGTGTGCTTTCTTGTGAAAATGTCCCATATAATGTTCAGACATGAATACTTTGAAGTTGGTGTATTTTTTTTGGGGGGGGGGTAAGATCAGCAAGTATGAACTTGCTGGAGGAAATACCTCACTGGGGTGGAAATTAAGGTTTTGCAGGGCTAGTACTGTTTTGAGTGCTCTCCTTCTGCTTCCTGTTTGTGGGTTGAAGTGTGAGATCTCAGGTGTTACCCCCATGTGATGCATGCCCTGCCTCCAGTGCCATGCTTCCTGTAATGGTTATGATAGGCTCTTAGTATTCTGGAACCTTAAGTTCCAAACAAAGCATTGCTTCAATAAGTTGCTTTGTGCTACCAGCCTGAGAACAAGTTGTCATATGGCTCTAAATTCTTAAAAATTGGGTTATTGGGTTAATGAATAATAATGATCACTCTGTTCATTAATGATGTCAAAACTTGAGGGAAAATGATTGGAAATGATAACTCTGTTCTATCACAGATTATTAATGATGATTAGAAGATGAGCAAAAGGAAGTGAAGCATATGTCCAAAAAGAAAAATGACATGATCTATGTTTTTGAACATCATGGATGTATCTCTGTTTACTAAATTTTGTATAAATAAAGAAGTACTCTGGCTTCTAGTTAGTAAATCTACAAGACTCTCCCTGCCAAGGAATAAGTTGCTTTCTTTATGGTATTTTATCACAGCAATAGAAAAGTAATGAATACACTCAGGATGCAAAGTTCTTGTTACTGAAAACATCAGCACATTAAAGACAGACTCTTATACAGATGTTAGGTGATGGAAAATGTTCTATTTGCTATAGACTAGGAAAATACATATTATAAAAATGCCCATCCTACCAAATGGAATGTAATACTCAGTACAATACCAATCAAGAAATTAGTGTTATCCACAGAAATAAAATTAATAATCTTGAAATTATTATGGAATGGTTGGATGCTCACTCTTAAATGCAACAAAACAGAATTGCCACTAATGCTCAGGCATCATTGCAGAAGAGGGAGTGGATAGAATGTAGAAGCTGGACAAGAGAAAGTGTAGGGCTGGAAAACGCAGACATGTTAGCATGATAGAACAAGTGTACTCATGATCTTAAAGCAACTGAAGTTCCTCCAAAGATCCTGCACAAGACTAACCCAAAAATGAGGCATCATGGACTGAGTAGGATACTCATGAGACACCACAAGTCCATAATGAAATTATGAATACTCAATGATTCTGGGTTGTAGGAAGTCACTGTCTTCAGTTGTGTCCCTAGTGTGGTGCCACCTAGGTTTCCATTGGTAGTCCAAAACCCACATTCCCACAGAACATAATAACCATGGTTAAATTGAATGGGTCACTAATAAAGAGACATGAAAGCTATAAAAGTGATCTGTAGGGAATTGGGGTTACTAAATGTGAGAGGGAGATCAAGGAGGGCAAAGGGTTTCAATAAGCAGAATATAATTTACACATTTGAAATTTCTGAAGAACAAATTCAATAAATTCATGCAAAATCACAAACAATTCCAGATAATCAAAGCAATCATGGGAAAAAATAGTACCTTATTACAAGTTATACTTCAGATAGAGTAATGAAAACAGCATAGCACTGACACAAAACAAACATGGGGATTAACTGAATAGAAAACCAAGACATAAGTTCACACAACTGCAGGCACTGTAGTTTTGACAAAACATTGGAAACACGCATTGGAAGAAAGATGGTATCTTTAGTACATGGTAATTTGGAAACTAGATTGCAATGTGTATAAGAATGAATTTATATCCCAATCCTTCATCACACACACACACACACACACACACACACACACACACACACACACATTCACACCAATTGTAAATTTATCAGCACCCTCAACAGAAGACACAATACACTGAAAGTGTTCAGGAAAATACAGGAAGTACACTTTGAGAGGTAATCACAGATAAGGACTTTCTTAATGCTACTCATCTCACTTAGAAAATAATGTAAACACTCAACAAGTGGGATCACATGAAATGAAAACATTTCTATCCACCAAAGGAAATCATTAATCATGAGAAGGTTCAGACAATAAAATGGAAGGAAGCTTGGCCAGTTATATGCTTCCAAACAATGTGTATCTAGTATTTACAAAGAATTAATAATAATAAAATATTCAATTATAAGAAAGAAATGGAGCATAACCTATGCTATGGACCTAAAAAATATACCATAAAAGAAAGATAATGCCTCATACAAATTTTGAAAGTGTTTATCAACATTAGCTATTAAGAAAATAAAATTAAAAAATAAAAACTACTCAGGAGTTCATCTTATTTACATCAGAATGGCCACTGATATTAAAAAAATATGCCAGAGTTATAACATACAGAAAACCTGTCTCAAAAACATCAACAAAAAATAAAAATAATTAAATTAAATAAAATGTTTGAAGTGTGAGTTGATAGTGTTTGAAAAGAACAAATAATTTAAATATAAAGGGATGAGAAAGGAGTAGATTCATATAATGGACATTATTATTGAAAGAGAATATAGGCTAATATTTTTCTTGTTCTAAATTTCTCATGGGTTTGGGGGTTTTGTGGTCAAAAATTGAGTGAAATATAAGCATTATTGAAAGTGTAACATTTAATATGAAGTTTCCCAGCTTCTCTTTTGGATACCAATTCTATCTGTATATAAATTCATAAAGATGTATAGACTTTGAGTCACAATAATTTTGGTGAACCTTGTTTTTATTTATTTACAATTTGTTTTATAATAATATTTAGTGTTTTTTTTTTAACTTTCAGAAAAATTGTGAAAAGATAAAAATGTCGATAGGAGTGGAAACTGCACAGCCATTATTTAAATCAATGTGGGATGCATTCAAAAAGCTGAAAACAGAAAATCCATATGACCCAGCTATCTAATCATAGGTATATACTCAATATAGGTAGATGTATACTACTATAGGACTTAGATACCTACAATTGCACAGGTGCTTGAACATTAGTGCATATTGCATTTCTATTGACAATAGCTAGAGAACAGGTTTAGCCTAGATGCACATCAATTGGAAATAGATGAGACTGTGATATGTACACACAATAAAATTTCATTGAGCTCTAAAGATGAACTTAAGAAATTCTCAGTAAAATAATTGGAACTGGAAAATATACTTAATGAGGTAACACAAGCACAAATATACAAATATTTGGATCCTAGACAAATTCTTAGCATGTTGAACTTGATGTGCACATAAGGGAGAGGAAAGTAGAAAGGAGCCATTAGAAGAGTAGCAAGAAAAAAGAGACCTTAAGGAAAGAAAGTACCAGGACACAGATGGTATCAATATAAAGGAAGGGAATGTGAGACTGATAGTGCTTGTGCAATGATGGGGTGGGTAAAATAGTGATAGAATTAACCAAAACCAAGAATATACGAAAATGCCATGGGAAACTCATTAGTTTGTAAGCTCATTTAAAAATATATTAAAGAGTTTAAATCAAGGCAGCTTTCACAATCAGATACTATTGCTCCCAGAAGTTATTGGTTATAAAATGAAAGCTGTATTGTTATTATTGGGATACCTCCCTAGGAGTTGTCACCTAAAATGTGCCAGAGGATCCAAATAATCTAGGCAATTGTTGCTGTTGTCAGTTGCCCACAAGAACAAGTTGGTAGGACCCTATTTCTTTCTTTTTTTTTTTTCCTTTTCAAGAAACAATTTCTCTGTGTAATTTTGGTTCTTGTCCTAGATCTCACTGTGTAGACAACACTGGCCTTGAACTCAGAGAGATCTACCTGGCTCTAACTCCTGAGTGTTGGGATTAAAGCTCTGTACCACCACTGCCCGGATAAGACTCTTATTTCCAAAGATAATCTCATAGTCTTGTCACACAACATAAGAAAAGAAAATTGAGAATGAACTAGAATATGCTTTTCTCCTGAATAGCTCTCATTGTAACTGAAGGTTTTATGTAAGCTTCTAATGGGAGATTCTCCTCCACTATGGACACTAATATCTATATTTCAACCATCCATATAACATAAACCTGCTAGTGCAATATTGGCAATTGTGGTATCAGAGTAACCAATCATTTTCTGATTGAGAAGAGTTCACATCTGATGCAGTCAACATGGTCAAATATCCATGCCATGGAGAGAATAGTTCCTGGTGTTGTACTATTACTGTTTTTTTGCTAAGCACAAGCTGTGACATCTTCATTAGTACTGGAAAGACTAGCTATTCCAAATATTGCCAAGATGGTATGTCATGGGTAAAGCTGTAGCTGTGTCATTAGGCAGTGGCTTGTGAGAACTAGAAGACTTCACAATTAGGTTTGTAATAGTAATGATCCTTGGATCAATAGATTGGTAGAGTGTAGAGGAATAAGATGGAGCTAAGAGGAAATTACAGAATATACTAAAGTCTAGAGATATAACCAAGTTAGGTTACATAAATGACATTAGGGTGCAGCCCATCACTAAATAAACAGAATATAAAAATAAGTGCTTAGAGTCCAGGAAATCATGAGGGAGAGGAGTGAGGAGCAGACCTTCAAGGCAACCCTGTCTGTATAGAGAAGTCAAGGCCAGCTGAAGCTATATCACACCTTGTCATCATAAATGTAACTGAACCTGCCTCAACACCTGTATTTAACAGGACACTCACCATTTCCTTTGAGGAAGCATTCAAAGTAAGTTCCTAGTGACTCTGGATTATCAATAAGATTTATGTTGTGATGGAAAAAATAACCAGACACAACAACATCTCTGGGATTTCTGATGATATAGATCACCTTAAATGGAAGAAATATATAAATGAAGGTCAGTATAGTCACACACCAGTTTTATCGAGCATATTTTTACATGAATTGTCAATCAAATATCAGTGAAGTTTCCTGCTACGCCCACAGCTGTGACACCTGTGTAGCTGTAGCAAGTATGCCGCTGCGCTGGGGCCCAGCAGCTGAAGGGTTGAGGTTGGAGCTTCCCGGAGCGTGGCCTCAGGCAGTTCCCCCACAATCAGCAATCGTCATGCAGCCTGAGGATCCCAGGAAGCCCTGGAGAACAAAATGGCCTTGACGACAGTCCTTGTTGGCACTAATCACGATCTTTCTCTGTATGTCTTATCTGTGTCTTCTCCAGTTAACAGCACAACCAGTACAGGTCGGCACCAACATGACTGACCCAGGCCACCTGTACCCGGAGCACCTCCATTTATCAGACCAGTGTATAAGGAAGCTCAAAAGACTTCCTCAAATACATCTCTGGGGTCGTTCCTGTTTAGAGTAGAGCAGCGCGAGCTCTTGTCAGAAACAGCCAGAGAGCCCAAAAATGAAAGTAAAAATAAAAATGTTACGAGGGAATAAACATAGCGTGCCAGACCCTTCTAGAGAGAAAGAGTTAGAGAAAATTCCCTAGCACACACTTCCCGGGGGGTATACACAGTACTTTTTAGGAGGGAGCTGGTGGACAGCCCCTAGGTGGACCCCCGAAGGTGGAAGTTACCTAGAGCCGCTCCCATATACAGGAAGTTATGATAAAGTTGGGAACAGATGGGTAAATTATGAAGAACGGCTTGGAAAGCAAATGGGTATATGATAGTAAAATACAACCCAGACTGGCAAGAGTTTGGCTCCCCACAGATGTGGTCACTGGCGCGAGACAGATTTCACAAAATTCTGAGATCATGCCCTCAGACAATAGCCACGGTGAACTCCCGCTGCGGAAGTGATACACAAAAATAGATATGGATGTCTCTTGTTATTGTTTCTTGCTGATTCTGAATAATTGTAAAAAATAATGGCCTGATGTAACCCCCTGCCAAGTTCCTTGATTGTAAAAGTATATAAGCATTGCCTATACAGAAGTAAAATTGCAGCAGCACATCAACACATGTGTCTGTCTGTCATTCTCCTCGCCGATTCCTGACTTCTCCTTGAGCCTTCTCCCTGGTTCTCCCGCAATGGTGGTCTCCCTCTGGGTGGTCTGCGGCAGTTTCCAAAAATATTCATTTTTTTATTTGAACAAATTATGAACAGAAATACAAAATATCTATATTCATCAGAAACTTTTATAATTTTATTTGGTTTACAAAATGTAACAGGAAAATGACTGAGGTCACTAAATCTGTAAAAATAGTATCAGCAACAAGAAAAAGACAAGATTGATTCAATACTTGCAAAGATCAGTATCTTACAGTGTGAAAGAATATCCATCCACTGTGAAAGAATGTCTTATAAACACCGAATAATGAATAATATGCTAAATCTCGCTGAAAATAACAAACTAATTGGTTTTTGTCATTGTAACAATGAAAGAAAACTCTCAATAGAATCATGATACAGAGTTTAATGCTAATGTTTCATGGCAAAATGGTAAACACACAGACCCATGAACACCTAAAAAATGCTGAGACAGAAAGAAATAGACTTCCATAGGAAAAAAATAGCAACTAGTTATGCAATACCAATTTCTTAGCCCTGAAAACATGCACACCAGTAACATTGTACATACCGAGCAGATTGTACCAAAGTACTTAGGAATATGAAGATACATATACAGATGTAAAAACAAATAATGACAAAACACAAATTAGAAAGAGAGAAAAGAGGGGTATAATTGTAACCATGAACAGAGGAAGAGAAAGGGGGAATAATGTATGTAATTATAACATAATCTCAAAACAGGAGAAAAAATTAAAAATTAATAAAATGAAATTAAAATTTTATCCCAATACTCCTTGTGACATTATTATATAATTCGTCTTTTAGGCCTTAAATTCTCTGGAACCAATTTCTCCATATCTGGATAAGAAACACAAGTAAGTTTATCATCACAAATTCATTGAGATAGTTTCAAGAGAGATTATTTTCTATGTTTGTCTTTGTAGTTTAAGCATAAATACTTACAGGTTCTAAGGTGGAGGGACTTCCAAAATTTTTTCTTATTAACAATGAGCTGTGATAGGTCAGAACCTGGATATCTCTCATTCCTTTAGGGGATACTCTGCCCATGATGTTGGTGATTTTTGAGGCTAGAATCCCAATGAATAGCTAGATACAGCAAGCAAAACACAGTGGATACAGATAGGCCATGATGGTTGAACAATCCCCCAGATTACAGCATTAGTGCCTTTTCAGGCTGCTTCCCCAATGAGCAACTGTGATTGGGTGATTCACACATTATGTATGTCTTGTATGTAGAATTAAAATTAGCTAATTGACATTGATGACAATGAAACAGTAATATCCATTGTAAACTAGAGTTTGAACTCTAATTCGTTATATGCAAAGTCCCTGACACTCTTGTGTGATATTACACTTTTTCTTATATATCTACCCAGGTTTACATAGAGGTGGTTGATATCTTTGTACTCTAATATAGTCTGAGGAGGGGACAGATTAGCATCACCTAGTGCATGAGAATTTCAACTTCCCTTCACAAATCTATACAAGAGCATTTCAGGGAGAGCTCCATGGTTCAACACAGTAGAATAAGTTTAATGAGCATTTGTCCAAAGGTTTCTCATCCTCTGGACTCTGACCTTGGCCTTGGATCTGAAGAAAGACTTGGGGAAAAGATGGAAGGGAAGGTGGGAAGACATGAGGCGTGGTCCTTCCTTGTTGATTGCGTTTCTATCCAGGGTGAGCAGTCCCAGATGAGCACAGATTGGATCCATTTGGGATTCCCCTTGGTCTGAATCAAGCAGACAGTCTCAATCAGCCAGTTAGTTCCTGAATAGGAAGGAAAGGTTATTCTCACTCATTTCAAGAGCACTTGTGAAAAGCCTTAGATAGAACATACAATACAATTTACATTTCAGCTGTTTCTAAGCACAAAAGCATCTGGTATTTGCAATACCCACATGGTATAAGTAGAAAATATATTTTTCCAGCACATTCAAATTGCTTCAACTAAAAAAAAAATGAGAATCTTTACTCAGTAAACTCCACCTGCCTATTGAAAATCTCCTCCAGTCCTGAACCATCTGCATTCCACATTCTGTTTCAGTGAATTCAATTATCCCAGATATTTGTCAGGGAAGCAGTCATGTATTCTGTCCTTGAGATTGGCCTCTTTCATTTAATACAATATTATTAAGATGCATCCATGCTGCATTGTATGTATGAGTGCTGCTTCTCTTTAGCATAAATAAAATACCTTGTGCCCATTTACCATACACACGAATATTTGTAATTATATGCTCATTTTTCAGTGGGTGTTTCTGTAGCCTTGTTCTCTGGGATATTATAGGAATCTTTGTTCTACAATCCACTGCCCTTGGAGTTTTCCATGTTATTGCCCTTTGATGTTAGCAGCCTAATACTCACCAATGTTTACTGCTTCTGCTACCCACACAATGACCTCCTCCCCCAAATGACCATGATGCTTTTCTTGGTTCCTTGAATTTTGAGACTCTTTCCTCTACCTGGAGAAGATCCATGGTAATTCTTCTACCTGACAATGTCCTCTCCTTCACATAATCTTACATTCATGCATTTTGGCTTGATGCTATTTCATCTATTTATACTCATCATTATCTCTCTTCCACTCTCTTCCACACAGAGACAAACCAATGCCAGAATCTGCTTATGGAAACACTGTCACTGCCCAGACTACATCAAGTAAGTTAGAGATCTTCCTCTGAGTTGAAATGCTCTCAGATACAGCTCTCCATGCCCACAAATCATTGAATACATGAGATATATAAAGCATTCCATTCAGCACATAAATGAATGATGATTAAAGCCCAAACTTTCCACAGACAGTTCAGGATCATTCTCAATGATGTTCCTTACCTGATTTAGGAAAACTCAGTATGACTGTGTCTTCAGCTCTGATCACAAACTTATGAATTTTTTCAATAATTTCTTTTTTATACACTATAGTAGGGAAAGGTATTCCTTCAAACCAAAAGTAGGCTGACATCCCACAAAGAGATATTTGTTGGTGCTATGAGAATTCCAGCATCGGCCACCTGTTCAGCTTAAAGCAAATGCTGAGAGGTAAAATTTATAGTGCAAACAAAAATCAGGAGCATCACAAAGTTTGTACTGAAATGATCTGCGGATAGGAAGAAATATAGATTTTAGAAAACAGTCAAAGTTTGCTCTATTAAGCAACTGTGAACTTATTCATAGATCATTCTGGAGAATTGTGAGCCTGATGTCATGACCCCAAACCAGAAACTTAATAACAATTACTTGGACATTGAATTAGAGCTTAATTGTAAATAATTTCTAATATATTTTAGCATTCAGAATGGATTTAAATGGGCAAAAAATTTACAAAAACATAAAAAAATGTTGTCCCGAAAAAATTTTTCCTGTACAATTATTTTTTTAAAGAAGGGATTGTTTTTGATAAACTCATAGTGCCTTCACTGTACTGTATAATCCTCACCCTAGATTTTCCCTTCCATTGCCTTCCTCCCTTTCCCATAATCATGATCCCTTAATTTTCACTGCTATGTTACATGTTCACACACTTATAAAACCAACAGAGTCCATTTATTCTGTTGGTGTGTGAATTTATCCTTAGTTGAGCATTTGGTATAGAACAACCAATATGAGATTTTTCCTGCTGAGGCAGCTGATTCTACCTTTCTCTTCCAGCAGTTATTGACATGATGTACTTTTTCATCTAGGATAAGATGTTGTCAAATTTCCCTATCATTATTTGTGTAACCACTTGTGCCATTATGATGTTTCATTTGAGTAAATATACTGTTGATAGTTCATAGGTGTATCTCTGTCATTTTTATAGGAGCTAGCCTATCAACAGATACCCTAAGGCTCTCTGGGCATTCCATCCCCTTTTCTTGTTTTTTCCAAGCCTTAGGTAGAAGAGATTCATTGTAAATAAGTTTTGAAACTCTGGTTCAGTCCTGGTTTTTGGCACCAAAATGTAAATAAGTTTTGCAACTCTGTAGGTTTGATCCAGGGATGTGGCCTGTAAATTGGAATTGTACACCTCTGGGAGAAAGGTCTTCGAACTATTTGGATAGTCAGATGACACACTGAGTTGCTAGGACACCTCTGACAGCTGGGGCTGCAATGAGAATTCTCAGTCCTTGATGGTGAGGTAGCTGCGATAACTCTAACTGCTAGGACAGTTCAGTCCTTGGGGTATCCCAGATAACTTGAGCTGCTTAGGACAACTCAGCTCTGAAGGGGAAGGTATCCCAGATACCTTGAGCTGATAGGACAGCTCTGATGCCTGTATCTGTAATGAGACAGCTCAGCTCTGGAAGGGAAGTTATTTTGACTGCTCAGGAGAGTCAGGCCTTGAGTTGCTAGGACAGCTCAGCATGGAAGGGTGAATGAATATCTGCACACCCAAAACCAATTGAGTTAGAAATTTATTTGGAAGGGAGGAGTCCAGGAGAGTAACTGCCTCTAACAGGATAGAGGGAGTAGAGTCAACCAAAGATTGGTTACATTATCTATCTATCTATCTATCTATCTATCTATCTATCTATCATCTATCTATCTATCATCTATCTATCTATCTATCTATCTATCATCGATCTATCATCTATCTATATATCTATATATCTATCATCTATCTATCTATTTGCTCAGTGATTGGTTAGTTTTATGAGTAAGGTGCAGTGATGGCTCTGATCTCAGAGCCAAACTGTGTTTCTTTTACTGGCCTTTCTTGGCTTTTTGACTCTAATTCTAAGGCTAGGGCATATTTCTTTGACTGACTCTGATTCTAGGGACCAAGAATGCTTTTTTTGGCACCGTTTTCAGAGTCAGGGAATGTTTCCTTGGTTCAGGGTATGTGGATAAATGGTTTCTCTCTCTCTCCTCTCTCTCTCTCTCTCTCTCTCTCTCTCTCTCTCTCTCTCTCTCTCTCTCTCTCTCTTTATTGTTTTTCAAGACAGGGTTTCTTCAGTGTAGCTTTGGGCCTTTCCTGGAACTCACTTGGTAGCCCAGGCTGGCATGGAACTCACAGAGATCTGCCTGGCTCTGCCTCCCAAGTGCTGGGATTAAAGGCATATACCACCACTGCCTGGCAATAGTTCTTTTCTCTAACTGATGTCCCAGATCCAGATCATGACTCTTTCCCTGGTTCTTCGCTCCAGGGTCAGGGTGCTTAATTTCCTGCTCTGTGATTGATATAGTTCACTGGTGAGGTGGCCAGTAGCAGAGATGGCTCTGATCTCAGAGCCAAACTATGCATCTTTCACTGGATATTCTTAGCTTTTTTATTTTAATTCTAAATCAAGGGCATATTTCTTTCAATGGCTCTCACTACAGGGAACAAGAGTGTTTTTTTGGTACTGGTTTCAGAATCAGGGCATGTTTCTTAGGTTCTGGGTTTGGGCATAGTGTTTCTTTCTCTTGATTCAGTGCCAGACACAAACTGTTTCTTTCTCTGGTTCTGGGCTCCAGGATCAGGATGGGTTCCTTTAGCCAGACCCTTTTCCCTACATTTATTGCAAATGTATCAACTGGGTTTGGGTACTTTACAGTGAATTATTTGTGGAACTTTGTGATAGTCCCCATATATTGCAGAAAGAAGCTTTTTCAATGAGGGGTGAGAACTGTACTTACCTACATGTATGAAGATTGGCATTGAGAAAACAGGGAGAAATTATGCTGGCTATCTAAACTGGCAGCAGTAGGTTCACCCCTTGAATCTATGCTCAACTGATGGTGTATGTTTACAGTTCCAGACATGCATTATCTCTTGTTGAGTGTGCTTTAAGTCCAATTAGCCCCTGAAACCTCCAAGATGAAAGTTCCACTATTGCTCCATTGTGAATGTCTTGCTAGTCCAGTTACTGTTGTGGCTCCCAGACATCATATCTGGACATGTCTAATGAGTGGTCCTTTCCCTTGGCAGCTTTTCACTTTTGAAGGGCACTTTTCACGAAAGAGGTTCCAGGTCAGGTTCAGTTCAATTCCCCCAATTTCTGTGTCCAAAGTGCATTGAGCCTTTAGCAAAAGAGTTGAATCTTTAAATTCTGTGAGACAATCAAGGGCTACATTAGCTGGTACTGTTTTGGAAGTTCCATGGATTACCCTGATCATCAACTTGAGAGGAGGTTCCTCATGCATGGTATTGGCGGTTTTTATGTATATATTCCCCCATGTCAATTGGGGGAATATAATCACTAATTTTTTTATTTTTTATTTTTATTTATTTATTTTTTGGTTTTTCAAGACAGAGTTTCTCTATGTAGCTTTGTGCCTTTCCTGGAAATCACTCTGTAGCCCAGGCTGGTCTCAAACTCACAGAGATCCTCCAGGCTCTGCCTCCTGAGTGCTGGGATTAAAGATGTGCGTAACATCTCTTTGAGCTGAGGATCAAACACAGGCCTTGTACTTGCTAGGCAAATGCTCTACCACTGAGCTAAATCCCCAACCCAACATTTTTAAAATACTTGGTAAACATGCATATTACATGTGATTTATATAAATATGAATTGATAAGAATCACTGTCTTTTCAAACATCCTTGGTAGTTTTATCACTCCTTCCAATCTGTCACTCAGTATCGCACTCTGTGACCTTTTATCAATAAAAGCCCCATGAGTTTATTTCCTTTCTCCCTTTGTAATACCTGCATGCTATTCTAGTATTGAGAGATGCTTTACCAATTGGTTCCATTTTGCTTTCTTGGTTCTGCAGTTGCTTGAGCTTATAAACTTGCATCTACAGGTTCAAAGCCAGAAAGCACAAATAAGAGAGAACATTTAATATTTGTATTTCTGTGTCTGTGTTACCCCATTCAGTATAATACTTTCGAGTTCAACACATTTACCTGAAAATTTCATGAATTCATTTTTCTCCATACATGAATAGAGATTTCAATTGTATACATGTATCATGTTTTCATTAGTAATTTATTGCTTGAAGAACTTCTAGGTTGCTTTTCTTTCTTATCTATTATAAACAGAGAGTAATAAACATGGCCAAGGAAGTATTTGTGAATTAGGATATTACGGACTTTAAACAGATACCAAGGAGTAGTGGATTTGGGCCATGTGATAGATTTTCCACACAGATTTTCAGAATGTATGCATGGATTTTCAGATTTTCCTATCCCACTAAAAGTGCATGAGTGTTCCACTTTCCCCACACCTTCTCCAAGATTTATTACCACAAGTATTTGTTATTGATGATTTGGGGGATGATATCGATTCTGACTGAATAAGATGATATCTCAAAGGAGTTTCAATTATCATTTTCTAAAGTTTAAAGATCTTGACTAATTTAAAAGATATTTCTTAGCCATAGACATTTTAATTTCTTCATTTGAGAACTTTCTGGTCAGAGATGTCTCCCAGTTTTTGATATAGCCAAGTTTTATAATACATCATTTCTTTAATGTGACAGGTCTGTATTTTTAATATTTTTTATATACTTATTTAAGTTTTTTCATGTAATATATTTTTATCACAATTTTAACCATTCTGCAATGTCTTCCAGATCATACTCAGTCAACTTTATCCCTCTCTCAGTAAAAACAAAAACACAAATAAAAATAAAAACAAACAAAACAATGAAACCAAACAAAAATAAAATGATAGACTCCACCAGATGTCTGATTTTTGTTGGTCATATGCACCTAAGTATGAGGACTGTCATCAAATTTGGCTAATACATCCAGTGTTTAAGGAATTATGTTTGTGTAACTGATTTAAAATGTAATGGCTAATTAAGAAATACAGATTTATAATGTCTTTTATGACAGTCAAACTTACAGTCATGTTAAGTTTCCTAGGTATACTTAGATAAAATTCAATTAGTTAGTTAAACTTCAACACTTCAAAGACCTTCAGAATATGACATTTAAAATGTTTTAAAAACTTAGACTTTCTGGACAATGAGACACATCTGCTCAGAGAGGAGAATGGGCATTGAAGACACTCCATATGGAGTTTATCTTCTTCTTGGTAAAAATAGCCATTTGGGCAAGAAACTGTTCTTGCATGTACAGCTTATAAAATATTGTATAAAATGAACATGCAGGACCCATAGTAAGGTGGCCAGTGAACTTTGCAAGGTGAGATGATCCTTCAGGTTCCTGATTTGCAGAAGTATCTTCCAGACATTCTACAGCACACAGAGAGAAGTGAATGATACACTCTATTCCTGTAGGCTAAAGAAAGGACCCCCCAATGTTGCAGAAAAACTTTGAGTAACTGTCCAGGCGTGTGCTTGTCTCTGTCATTGTCGATTTTGGGAAGTTTTTTTTTTTTTTTACAATGTTCTTCCTATTTACTTAAGTAATACTGCAACTTTCTGCACTCTATGATGTAGTTGCAGACTAGACAGTTATAATTTTCGTTAGTTATGATAAAAGATAAATTAGATATAAAACTTTAGATTTACAAATATATGATACATAAAATATTTTCTTTAAATTTGCCAAATATAAATATACCATATATTGCAACTGTAATTTTTGCTTGATATCAGTTTTATTATATAATTTTACTATATGAAAGTTAAAACTTTCCTTTTAAATTAAACAGAAAAAGCAAAATGCTATTGGATAATGCTTTTGTGCATTGGTTTAGTAAAACACTGATTGGCCAGTAGCCAAGTAGGAAGTATAGGCAGGATAAGCAGACAAGGAGAATTCTGGAAAGAGAAAGTTTGAGTCAGGAGATGCCAGCCCACTATCCAGAGAATAGCATGTAATGATGGCACACAGGTAAAGCCACAGAAAATATGGTAACATATAGATTAACAGAAATGGGCTGAGTTTAAGTGTAAATGCTAGTCAGTAGTAAGCCTAAGCTTGAACAGTTTTAATAAATGTAAGCCTCTTTGTGTTTATTTGGGTTTGAGTGGCTATGTACCAGGCAGGACACAGTAAACTTTCAGCTACACCTCTGTGAAATAATTTTTCAACAATCTAGTGCTTTATTCGTGGTGCAGACATTCATGAGGACAACAGCTGTTTGAAAAAGATCCAGCATAGATGAACTGTAAGTGGTGATTACAGTAGAGTGCCATTTGCCTTGCCATTTCTCTCTCAAAATAGAATGCTGATCTCCAATACTGCAGAAGACTATGTCTTGTTTTATAAACCCCAGACTTTGAATGAAATGATAATTTGGAGATAGTTGTGAAAGAATAAAAAAAATTTAATTCTCTCTGGATTTTATTTTGGACACAATGTAAATTTTATATATATATATATGATTTATTCATGGTACTATGTATTTTAAATACATATATTTTAAGTTACTCTAATTTATTTATTTTATGATGGTACCATTATGGTATGTGTGTTAGGAAGTCAGAGGACAAGTTTTGGGGGTTTTCTCTTTCTAAACCATGTTGGTAAAAAAATGAGGTAGTTGGGTTTGGTGGCAACTTGAGCAGTAGCTCACAACTTGGTAGGTAATGTTCTGAGATGAAACCACATGTTTATGTCATGACTTTAAATCACATACAAATACAAGGACAGCACAATATATACAGTATTCTTGTTACATCCAAATATTTTTCAATATTATTCTCATGTGGACACCTCTTTAGGAGAACCTGACATCTTCTACTGGAATACTTTATTAAAAGCTTAAGCCTGTACTACTACTAAGAAGTGACTCTTCCAATCCCCAGTGATAACTGGAAAACGTGAAAGAGAAGTTTGGAGTAGATTTTGTGATAGGATGAAGAGCCAGCCTGTCTTCTACTTCATCTTCACTAACATTCCTAAAGTTCTCAAGCCAATTAACTCTAAACTGTACATATCCTACAGATACAGAAGTTAATATTTCCACATCTTTCAAAAAGCCTTCAATACCCATATGTCCAAAGCTAAGGCTGCTGGGAAAATGTGGCCCAGTACAAATATATTAATTTCCTGACACTTACAGAGACTAGAATTCAGAGATGGGTTTTTAATGTGATTTTTTTCCTTCTTAGAGTGCCAGGAACAGGTCTGTTTCATGCTTCTCTACTCAGCCTGTGGATGGCTGTCTTTTCCTGTGTCTTTACCTCAACCTTCTGTGTTTCTGCCATAAATACCTTTTGTAAGGACACAAATTCCATTGGATTAGGTTCCTTTTTGATACTCTTATTCTTACTTAATTGGCTTAGTAAAAGTTCTCTTTAAGAAGTGGTTTCCTAGCTCAGTTGTACAACACTCATCATGAATTTAGTTCTAGATTTTAGAATTGAGGCTCAGGTATAAGTAACCTGCCTAGATCCCCTCAGTGAGGGGTTGTGCTAGTAGCTATTGATAATAGTAGACTGTAGATCAGTGAGGAGCTGGGAAAAAGTTGAGGCATAACCTACTTTAATTTTATACATGATGCCCTATGTTCCTTTTTTTGATGCCACAAAATCTATAACAACAGCAAATAGCCATAGATTTTCCTTCAAATAATCTCAAATTTTCACTTTTTAGGTATGGAGACTAGGACTTCAACATGAAGCTCCGAAAAAGCAAAACTCAGGACTGTCTTTGTTAGATTGACCCCTTTATAAAAGTATTGATAACGAAAAGACAAAGATGCATACACTTCGTCTGGGACTTGCAGTGGCTTACAGGGAACTTTACCCACTGCTCTTACAACGGACTCTAGTTAAGAGCCCAGGACCCTTGTCATACAGCTCCCAACCTTCTGTTACTACAGTTGAATGGGCCCTTGTGCCCTCTTCTGATACTATTGGTCACTCTATATGTGCAGTAAATGCAGGCTCACACACACACAGATGAATATAAATAATAAATAAATATTTGAAAAAATAATAGGAGCTGGAAAAAGAGTTGAGTGGTTAAGAGCACTGGCTGCTGTTCCAGAAGAAAAGGCTTTAACCTGTAGCCCCCATGTGGAAGTTCACAGTTCCAGGAAATCTGACACATTCTTCTACCTTCTGAAGCAACCTGGCACTCCATGTGGTATACAGACTCACATGCAGGCAAATCAACCATATTAATAAAATAAAATTAATCTTAGATAAATTAATATATAATAACAAACCCTTACAAAAATTAAAAACCACAAATCATAGCTGAGTGGAGATAGATATCTTCTTCTATGTGTAGCTTTCCTGTGGCTTCTCAATATGAAAGCCTTATTGTGAAGATGGTATGAAATTTTGAATAAAGCCCATTAAAGCTGAAGATGTTTTCATAGTACTTCCTGTAAGTGTTACTATCCTCTGAGCTTCTATAAGATCTACAGAACATTTGCAAATGTATAAATTGTGGAAAGAGTGACCTCACCACTTGTCAGCTACTGCATTTTATACTTAGATAATGAAATAACACATTTTTAAAGATTCCATCATATTCTTTTGTGAAAAGACATAGAATTCTTATTCTGTTCAGAGTGTATGTTTGATTTTTATGGACTGGGTGTATGTGCCATGATATATGTGCTAAAGTCAGAGTAGATAATGTGTGATGTGGTTCTTCTCTTTGATCATGAGGCTTCTGAGATACAAAATTTGCAGCAAACATATTTATCGACAGAACCATTTTGAAGGCACAGAACTACCTTAGAATGGGAACTTTCTCCCCAAGTTTATGACTTAAAGACTTCATTATCATTCTACAATATATCAAAAGGTTGGATGACTTTAAGAGTGTTGTGTACTTTACCCATCTTCATTCCCTCTGTCCCAGTACAGTGAGAGAGTAAGGTGTAAGAATAAAATATATGCTTTAGAATCTGTGTGAAGTTGGCCGACAACATGGTTCAGCAGATAAAGGGCCTTGCTGTGAAAGCCAGAAAATGTGGATTCCATTAACAGAACATGAGGAAAGATAAAAAACAAGAGGTATGCCACGAAGTTGGCATTGATCTCCACAAAGAAAAAAAAAGATGGATTATGGCTAGGTGCTAGCCCTCTGGAGCCAAACCAGAAGTAGGCAACTGGGAATTCTCCCACAACTCCATCTTGTAGCAGCATGAACATGGGAAAGATGCTTTCCCCCTCCTGCTCATCAATGCCTGAAACTGGTGGGGGAACTGGCCCTGTGGTCACTAGAGTGGGATAGCTGTGCATGACCCCTACCAACTATAACACTCAGGATAGAAGTCCCTGAAACACAGCAGGCTTGCACAATATATCCAACCCTGTGAGTAGAGGTATTTGTAAGACAGCCCTGAAGTTGTGAGCATGGTAGAAGTATCCTCATTACTCATTTGTCTTGTGGCAGCATGGGCAGAGATAGTTAGTCTCCTCCCTGCCCATCAATGCCAGAGGCAGGGAGGAGGAATGATCCTAAGTCAGAAGACTGGGAGAACTGTTCCTACCCCAACTAGCTGCAACAGGCCCTGCAACTCACCTGGGTAATACAACAGAGCCAAACCTCTTGGTGGATGTATGGGAGAGCCAGTCCTGAAGTTCTAAGTGTGGGGGATCTCTCCCTACTACCTCTTGCCTGTCATGCAGTTGTGTGGGACAGTGAAAGATGCTCCCCCTTCCTCCTTACCACCTGCAACAGACAAGAGTGCTGACCCTCCCCTTACCAGCTGAAGCACTCAAGAATGCAGGCCCAGTGGTTAGATGTGAGGGTGACCGAGGCCCAGTGTTCTCAGCAAGGGAGAACTATCCCCATTACTCACCCAAAAGTTGGCAGCCCAGGTGGAGGAGAGATGACCTCCCCTTCAGCCCCCACCAGTAATGACAAAAAAAGGTGGAGGAGTAGGCCCTGAGGTCATAATAGCAGCAGGAGGGCTGTCCCTGCCCCCCAGCAGCTGAGACACTTTGGGGAGTGTTACCAGTATCTTTGCTGGGCAACACAACGGAGATGGCCAGTATGGTGTACATGTGGGAGAGTAGATCCTGTAGAACGGGCCACAGACATTGCTCATTGCTGCAAGGAGTAAATTTGCCTGCACAATGATAAACAGCACTGCATGTTAGTGGGAACAGAGGAGAACTTGTGGGTGGATCAACAATGTAGTTTCTCAGGCTCAGAAACTTTAGATCCAAGGAGTGGAATGTGGTGGTTTTAAATAAAAAGGTCCTCAAAGGGAATGGCACTATTAGGATTTGTGGCCTTGTTGGACATGCAGTGTCACTGTTGGGGCAGACCTTGACGTCTCTTTTGCTCAAGCTTCCCTGCTGTTAGCTGTGAGATGTAGCAGTAACAGTTCCAGGACCACATCTGCCTGAATGTCAATATGTCAGTCAGTGATAAAAGATTAATCCCCTGAAACTATAAGCAAGCCACCCCAATTAAATGTTTTCTTTATAAGAGTGGCCATGGTAATGGTGTCTCTTCATAGCAATAAAATCCT
The DNA here is from genome assembly GCF_903995425.1 of Onychomys torridus. Lineage (NCBI taxonomy): Eukaryota > Metazoa > Chordata > Mammalia > Rodentia > Cricetidae > Onychomys > Onychomys torridus. The sequence goes on along the minus strand of NW_023411572.1, from coordinate 48,824 downwards.
AATTATGATACAAATGTATATCAAGTCTATCACACCAATATCTCACTCCTGGAAACAACTTCTATATTACTTAGGGTTTCTATTGCTGTGAAGATATGCTGTGATCATGGAAACTCTTATAATCTAAAACAATTAATTGAGGTGATGGCTTCCAGTTCAGAGGTTCAGTCCATTATCAAGGCAGGCAGAGCATGTGGTGGCATGTAGACAGACATAGTACTGCTATAGCTTGATCAGAAGGCAAGACGAAGTAGACAAACACATTGAGTGTTTCTTGGGCATATACAAGTCTCAAAGCTGGCCCTTGCAGTGAAACAAATCCTCTAATAAGAACAGACCTAATCTAACAAAACCATACCTTCTAATAATGCCACAACATTTAGAGGTCATTTTCTTCAAAACCACCACAATAAGGGTTACAATTGCAGTGGTGAATTATCATGATCACAGGTTTTGTGAGGAAATCATTTACTTGGTTTATATGCTTCCATGGTACTCGCCATTATTGAAAAAGATGACAAGAACTCAAATGGGAACAAAGGGACTAATGCAGAAGCCATGGATTGGTGCTGCTTATTGCCTTGTTTCCATGACATTGCTCAGTCTGGTATCTTATGGAACCCATTAATAACAACCAAAGGATAGCATCACCCACTATGGGATGGACTTTCTCCTATCAATAACTAACTAAAATATGTATTGCAGCTGAATATTATGGAGGCAGTTCTCAATTCAGTTTTCCTACATTCAGATTGATTCTATCTTGTGTCAAATGGACATAAAACTAGCCAGGACAACAAACCTCTAGCTTCAGCTCTAGAATGTCTATCCCTGATCATGAACATTCCATAGCTTATACAGGGCAAGAAGTATTGCTATAATCTTGTCTATGTAACCATCCCAGGGTGTCCTTTTCATTCATGTTCCATAAAAGATGTTTTTCTGGATCTGACTAAATTTTATACAAGCTGAAATTTCAGGTTTCTAGTGAGAAGTGTTTCACCTATAGCAAACATAAATTTCTGTCCAAGCAAAAAGCAGTGATGGTCACTTCTCAAAGGAAAAGAGCAGATGTCTACTTAGAACTGAAGATCACATGGAAGATCACTCCTTCCTAACTCATTCCTCATAGTTTCCTTAGTCTGCTTTTCCAAACAAGACCATCTGTGTAGAGCGGATGCCTCCAAACCCACTGGGTTGGGTCCTTCCACATCAATAATTAACCAAGAAATCGCCAAGATATAACTACATGCCAGTCAGTTGGAGGCATTTTTAAAATTGGAGTTCCTTCTTCCAGGCTGACACTGGTGTATATAAAATTGTCCAAATATTAACCAGAAGATTTGAGTTTATTATTGAATAAGCAATGTTTATGTCCAACTACCTATCGCTGGACCAAACAGCTATAAGCACTATCCTATAAGCACTATCAGGCATCATCTTTGTTTTCACTCAAATCTGTGATCTTTCTAGAAAAATATTAACTACTTTCTATTTAAAAAATATTGATTGCCTACAATTCTTCTATGTTATGTACAACCAAGTGATCACTTCAAAACATATTTACATACAAAAAAACTAAATCAACTTGGTGGGTATGATATATTCTATATGTATATCAATATAAATGCATCACCATTTTATATTATACATATATAAGATATATGTATCTATTATATTTATGCATATATAATATATGTAAAAATAATTAAAGAATTTGGGAAGTGAGGAACCCAAGAGGAGGGGAGTAGCAAAACAGACAGAAGGTAAAATGAAATAATTACAATATTTGTATAGGAGTTTCTCAACAGCATACAGGAGAATAAATTTAAAAAGACTATTCAACAACTTAAAGCTAGAGAGTTTATGTTAGACCACACAAAGGAAACAGAGTTTGGACTCTGGAAAATGGTGTAGGCAATAGCTCATGGCTAACTTACTGAAGCAGAAGTAATTTATTCTTGACCTAACTCTAAACAAGCAACTAAAAGACCTGCATGACAAGAACTTCAAGTATTTGCAGAAAGAAATTGGGGAAGATATGAGGAGATGGAAAGTTCTCCCATGATCTTCGATATGTAGGATCAACATAGTAAAAATGGCATCTTACCCAGGTCTACATATTTAATGCAATTTCCATTAAAATCCCAACACAGTTATTTTCAAGCATTGAGAGAACAATACTTAATTTCTTATGAAAAAAGATCCAAAAAAGTCCAGGATAGCTAAAACAATTCTCTAATATTAAAGCACTTTTAGAGGTATAACTGTCCAAGATTTCAAGCTCTACTACACAGCTATAATAATAAAAAAAAGCTTCGTATTGCCATAAAAAGTCAGGTGGAGAAATAGAATGGAGCCCAAATCTCAGATATAAATCAACTATACCTGAGTTTTGACAAAGAAGCTAAAATTATAGAATAGAAGAAAAAACCATCTTCATCAACAAATGGTACTGTTATAACTGGATGTCTTTATGTAAAAGAATACAAATAGATTCATATGTATCAACCTACACAAAACTCAAGTTGAACTGCATCAAAAACTTCAACATAAATCTATATACACTGAGCCTGAAGAAGAGAAAGTGGGAAATGGCCTTGAATGCATTGAACCAGAACACCACTTCCTGAATAGAATCGTGTCAGTAAAAGACACTGAGATTGATAATTATTACATGGGACCTCATGTAACTGAATGGCTTTTGTTAATCAAAGGATACTGTAGCATGTATCGTAAAAGGTCTTATTAATAGAATCAAACCTGAGCAAATTATTGGGGTGAATGCTGGAAGATCAGAGAAGCAGAACAAGCCACAGTTACCTCACCTCGCCAGTTCCTCAGCTGATCCTGTTTCTTCAGACTGGAATCCTCTCAGTCCTTATCCAAATGAATCTCAGCTGAATTGCTTCTCAAAAGCCTGAATGCTTAACCAGGCCAAAAGCTTCTAGTTTCTGGTCTTCATACCTTATATATCTTTCTGCTTTCTGCCATCACTCCCTGGGATTAAAGGCTCACTTCTTGGGAAGGCAAGGTGTGTGTCACAATGCCTGGCTGTTTCCAGTGTGGCTTTAAACTTACAGAGATCCTGACAGATTTCTGCCTCTGGAATACTAGGATTAAAGTGTGAGTGCCACCATTTTCTAGCCTCTGTATCTAGTGGCTGTTCTGTTCTCTGGTCCAGATAAGTTTATTATGATGCACAATATTTTGGGGAACACAATACCACCACATTTTCCCTTTTCTTGTCTAAAATTTTTAAAAAAGCTTGTAACTAATAAAAAAATCCAATAAATTATTCTATATATATAGTCAAATATTACATTAACAATGTTTAGTCCACTAATATTTGATAAACTCAGACAAAAAAATGTTACTTATCCTATGTAAAACAAGTAGTTCCATTTTAAAAGTAGAATCAACATTCTCCTTTTTTATCTTATTATATCTATATTCTCTTTTCCCTTTTCATAATTGATTCGGTAGTCTACCTTCTGTCATTTTTATATCTTCCCCACTATTTTTTAGAGTAGATTCAGTGATCTACCCATTTATCCTATTATTTCTTCATCTATTTTCAAAGAGTAGATTCAATGATCTACCTCATATCTATATTCAGTTCTTTCTTTTCCTTTTTTAAACAAAACTTCTGAATCTAATCTCCATGTTCAGCTTTTATCCTGACCAATAACAATTAACAACTTGTAACCAATCATTCTAAACAACTAACCCCCAAATTTTCTTTTCATAATATATTCAGTAATCTACCTTTTGTCATTTTTATATCTTCCCCTTTTTCTTTTTAGAGTAGATTCAGTTATATATTGAGATTGATAATTAGTACATGGGACCTCATGAAACTGAATGGCTTTTGATAATCAAAGGATATTTGTCAGTATGACAAAATGGTAGACGACAGAATAGAAAAAGAACTTTAAAAACTCCACATCTGCTGGGCGGTGGTGGTGCATGCCTTTAATCCCAGCACTCAGGAGGTAGAGGCAGGCAGATCTCTGTGAGTTCAATGCTAGCCTGTTCTACAAGGTGAGTTCCTGGAATGGCACAAAGCTACACAGAGGAACCCTGTCTCAGAAAGAAAACAACAACAACAAAATAATAATAATTTAAAAAAATAATAAAAACTCCACATCTAATAGATGGCTTATGTCCACAACAGATGAAGGACTCAAGAAACAACACACAAACAAACCCAAATAATCCAGTTTATAAATGGGGTGCAGATCTAACTGGAGAATCCTCAACAGAAGAATCTCAAATGGCCAAGAAACCCTTAAAGAAATGTTCAACACCATTAGATATCAGCAAATGCAGTAATGCAATCAAAGTTACTCAGATTTTATCTTACACCTTCCAAAATGTCTAGATCAGAAACACAAATGACAGCCATAGTTGGAAGTTCCTCAAGTCCTGCCAAGCCCCCATAGTCCCTTGGCCTGCTTACAAAACGATCACTCAGAAGCCTATATTAATTATAGCTGCTTGGCCATTAGCCCAAGCTTATTATTGACTAGCTCTTACACCCAAAATTCTTATGTAGGTTTAGCCATGTGGCTTGGTACCTTTCTCAGTTCTGCCTTGTCATCTTGCTTCCTCTGTGTCTGGCTGACAATTCCTGACTCAGTCCTTCCTCTTCACAGAATTCTTTTTGTTTGTTTACCCCACCTATACTTCCTGCCTTGCAACCAGCCAATCAGCTTTTTATTTACCAACCAAACAGAGCAACACATATGCACAGCATACAGAATGATATCCCACAGCACCTCCCATTTTCTGTCTAATAAAAAAGGTAGGATGTAACTTTAACAAAGTGAAATTACATGTAAAAGAACAGTTATCAAATAATAATTAGTTATAATACCTGGTCCATTTCTATTTGAGAAATTAAATAAAATATTCTATTATCTATCCTATGTTTGTGAGTCTAAAGTTTCATGTCTAATTTATCTTTTATCATAACCAAGGAAAATTATATTTATAACTATCTAGTCTTCAATTAAATAAAAGACCCCAGAAGGATAATATTACCTAAGTAAACAGAAAGAGCATACAAACGACTTCCAAAAAGTGTGAGTTATGACAGAAAGAGCCAGGTCCCTGATAGTCACTCAAGGTTTCTCTGCATGTTGGGGCATCATATTTGGCCTACAGGCTTAGCATATCTGACAGACTCATTTGTGAAGTAGGATGTACACAAGGCCTACAGTTCAACCTCTCATTTGCTCTAAGTATTCCATGTACCAGATAAACTTGAATTCCAGCAATGTCCTGTCATGAATCAGGACTTTAAATTCTGGAAATTGGTAGTGTTTTTGGAGTTCAGCTTCCCATTCTTCTTGGCTCATAGGTGGCTTAATGTCTTTTATTAAATGCCAGTGTACCATTGAGAGGTCAGTCTCTGTCAGCCTACTTAGTACTCCAAGAATAAATGTTTCAGCTACAGTTACACTGCACACCAGGAGCCAATGGCCCACTGCCTGATCAGGTGCCTTCAAAGGAAGTGTCATTGTACCTTTTCTGGTTTGCAAAGCCACTTCAGCCATAGTATTGTATTGTCCTGGCCTCAGAGGATGCCTGGTGCCAAAGCTGCCACCACACTTGTCTTGGTAAGGATAGGTAGTCCTTGGTTTTGTGTCCTACTTGCCCATTTTGGACAGCATACTGTCAGAGGTTGATGTGAGGGCACATTCCTGCCTGGTGGGTAACTTTTGCCACAATTAGAGTTAACTACATATGCAGTTTCTTCAACACCCATATCCTCTCTGAAGTAGATTGGTGCTGCCAGGAGCAGACATGTCTCAGAGTTATAATAAAAAGAAACAAATGTTATTAAATGATCTTAATTTCCATATTCTGTAGACCCTCTGAAGAGTTTGAAGATGACCTTTCTATCCAAAATATATCTGCTTGACATTGAAAACAATTGATATGACTACAAGTTCGATTGTAATGTCTATCTACTAACTTTCCTTCTTTATATCCTAATAATTGGTAATAATAACATTCAAGGATTAGCAAATTGCATGTATTGCTAAATGAAATGTATAGTTGCAATATCCTGAACAAGATTAAAAATATATGTAACGGTATTTTCTAACAAAATCAATCTTATTTTTGTTTCAATATACATAATTTGTATACAGTACAAAAAATTCAATCCTCTTCTGGAGCGTGTGGGCATCCACTGGCATGGATACAACTCCAGGAACACAAACCACCAAGGCCCATTTCTTGATACCAGTATGACTTAAGTTGGCAGCTCTGCAAATGAACAACTAAGAACCATAAAGAAAAAACAGGCAGCTCACATTGAACTGAACTAATGGTCTCAGAATGGCTACATTCAGGCTCATAAATTTTAAGGTATCTTCAAAGGGGGCTAAATTAATTTCAGGAGGCCAATAAGTGTTACACAGAGCCACTCCTGAAAAGTAGGTACTACACCAGCTTGAAGAGGATTGTGAAAATGAAAAGGCTTAGCTAGCATGCTACTGTTAACAAATTAAGGTAAGTGACCTTCAGGCTTATTCATAATCTCCAAGGTTCCTGGGTGACACATTCTCAAACATACTCCAGAAGAAAATTTGACATTGTTGCTGCCGTTGTTGCTGTTAGAACAGTTGCAGCCACTGTTGCTACTGTTTCTGGGATTATCATTTCATAAGTGGTTACTACAGCTATCACAATGGAGACCCTGGCAGTAAAAGTAGATACCACAGTTAGTTAATCTTTCATTCTATTGGGCATGATAAATTTAATTCAATAGTCACATACATTTCAATTGGCTTTGAAAATTATAAATTCATAAACTCAAGTTCCATTTGCTTTTGGGATACCATCTTACAAAGACTCCAATTTTTCCTCCCAAGTCACTGTAAATGTTTCACATGTGAACTCTGGGGGTGATTTTTGTTGTGGTTCACTTTGATTGTGGCATTTACATGTTGTAAAATCACTTGATGTGTGAGTCTCAGGAGGTGTTATCAAGATCATGTGGGTCTTTGGGCATGTATGTGAGAGATCCTCTTATCTGGGCTAATGTAGGTAAGAGATCCCACTGGGAATGGGAGCGGCACAATTTCATGTGTTGTGACCCAGATTTAAGGAGAGAAAGGAAATTTACTTGGGTCTTCCAGAGCAGTTGACAGGTTCCCAAGGGGAACCATGACTTTGATAACTTGTGTAAATGAAAACATTTAGTGGTTGGCTTGCTTAGAGTTCAGATGTTTGTTCCATTATCATCATAGTGGGATGTAAGGTAGCATGCAGGCAGACAGAGTAGTAGAGCTGAGAGTTTTTACATGTTGATGCACAGGCAAAAGAAAATTGGGAGTGTCTTGAGATATGAGACCTCAAGTCCCAAGCCCACTGTGAAACACTTCCTCTAACAAGGCCAAACCTATTCCAACAAAGCCACACACCCTGATATTGCACTCTCTTTGGGGGTTATTTCCTTTAAACCACCAAAATTTGGTGTCAGATAATAATAATTTGTTGGAAAGAAATTCAAAATGAGACTCTATTGTTACTGGATTTACACTGTAGATTTAGTTTCCATTGTTACCCTAAACATACTGTTCAATATCAAAAAAATAGGCCAGGGCAAATATTTATCCACAATTACATATATTTATCCCTTTCCTAAAATTAATATTAAAGATGTTTTGAAAAGTGACATGAAAACCTACTACTTTAGCAGCATACTAAGTAAATAACATAATTTAAATTTTGACATGACATCTAGGGGAGACAATACTCCAAAGAGAAAACATGATATCAGGTATAATCTCTAGTATCAGGAATTGGTTATATCTTGTGAGTTGTTAGTCAAAGGGGTCACATAGACCACCCCCAAACATTATATGATATTGTCAATGTTATTGGTTACCTTTCACAACCTGATGGTAAGGTCCTATTCCTGAAGACAGGACTTAACTTATGTCACTGATCATGAAAAGCTGAACTAGTTTCTAACAGGAAGCTTCAGCTCTGCTGATTAACACTAATAGTTCTGAAGGTACTGTGCACACTACAGAAGAAGAAAAGCAATAATCTCACACATCTACAAAACCTGTGACCTATAACTGTGACTTACTTGAAGATATCTTGGTAAAACAATGGTACCATTTTAATGGGAATAAGCAACAACATTTTTATTGGATGTAAATACAAATCCATCAGATGGAATCTACACCTGATACTGATATTGAGCCCCAAAATTTGATTATATATATATATCATGGACTTATGGGAAAATCTATAATTATTTTTTGCTAAGTGAACACAGCAATAAAATTAGTCTTGATGATATATTCTTTTACCCAGAGATCAGTGCATCACTCTGCTGTCATCAGAGAAGCTACTTTTTTGCAGTAGATTGTAATTAACACAAATACAATAACTGGACACAGTAGAGACACTGAGAAACATGGAACACTAATTCCACAGCAGGATATCATCATAATACCCATCTACTCATGGTTCTGGGATCTCTGAACAGCAGGAAATGGATAGATTGTAAGATTCAGAGTGTTGGTTGACTTCAAGGATACAGAAAATTCCAGACATAAAAAGGTTGATGCACATGGAAACACATATAGAGAGTGAGCATGCACAAACTTGCCCAAATTAGTCCAGACACAATTTCAGCACAGAGCAAGACAGGTAGACATAAAGTCTCACTCCTAATGAAGAAGTTATATGCAATGAATACATTCTAGGAAAGGGAAAGTAAGTTTTCTTCAATAGAGTGTCACTGGGTGTATAAATCATACTCCATAGTAGTCCTCATACTGAGGTGTAGTTGGCCAACACAATATGAGCTCTATTCATTTTTTTTTAATCTGGGGCACTTTCATTTCATCTTCATTTGGTTTTCTATTTGGATTGTTTGTATTTTTATTTGTGTTTTTGTTTGTATTGAGACAGAGGATTAATTTTAGAGTGTAGGATCTGGAATGTATTGGGGGTATAGTGTGATTATGAACACAATATTCTACATGAAAAAAATAAAAGTAAAAATATTTGAAAAGAATTTTAAAAAATACAGAAGAGTAAGCAAAAAGAAATGTTCTATCTAAAAATTGGGCTGTATTAAAAACTGGGTGGCCCATGCCTTAAATCTCAGCACTCAGGAGGCAGAGCCAGGCAGATCCCTGTAAGTTCAAGTCCAGCCTGGTCTACAAAGTGAGATCCAGGCCAGGTAACAAAACAAGATAGAGAAACCCTGTCTCAAAAAACCAAAAATAAATAATAAATAAAAAATCTGGGTTGTATCTCTTGCCAGAAGTTCTCAAGAGAATAAATTAAAACGACTAAAAATATCTTTAAATTGGTCAACATCTTTAAACTTAAGAAAGAATAAATTATAATTACTTTGAGATTCCATCTAATTCTAGCCAGAATGGCTGTTATCCAGAGTACAACCAAGAACTAATGATGGTGAGAATAAATGCTAGTGAAGCTGTGGGAAAACAGGATCCTTCATTCACTCAGTGTGACTGCAAATTCTGGAAATCAGGGTAGAATATATATTATATGGCCCAGATACACTACTCCATGACATTTTAGCAAAGAATTGATATATACCTCCACAAAAACTCCCTTGGCCATGTTCATCACTTTTCTATTGACAATACCTAAGAGTTCAAACAATTTTAATGTCTTTCAACCAATGAATGAATGGCAAATGTAAATATGGCCCATGTATATAATGACATCTACTCAGCTTTGGAGAAAAATGAAATCATGAAATTTTCAGGTAAATGGGTGGAACTAGAAAGTAGTATATATCATAAGACACACAAATACAATGGTAAATGTTCTCTCTTATATGTGCTTTCTGACTTTATCTCGGGATGTGAATTTATAACCTGGAGTAAATACTGAACCAAGAAATTAAAATGGGGCCAGGTGCTACAAAGGGAGAGATAGACTAAAAACGGGGTGGGGTGGGACTTTAAGTTAAAAGGGGACATGGGGTAATACAGAAAGACACATAGCAAGAAGAGATGAATATGATTAAGGATGTGTGAAAAGACATATGAAAAGTTACTTTCTCTTATTTATCTAAAATTACATGTAATGTGCATGTATTACCATGTATTTTAAAGATGCTATGCCATTTATGACGATAATACTCTCCTTAAGTGCCATGAACTGTATAAGAAAACCTCAGTACCATGAATGAGAAACCTCCTCTTAAGCTGTTGGTCTGGGTACGCCAAGTGACCTCCAAAATAATACCAAGTGTTGTTGACATTTATTATCTAACAAAATGTACAGATATAACTCTTTCAGAAGCCACAATATATTTGAGACACAGAAATTGGAGGAATTGAAGTCCATCAAATGCAACCCTAACTTGATACTGATAATGAACCCGAAAACCTGATCTTATATAAGTCATGGACTTTTGGGAAAATCTATAATTACTATTTTACTAAATGAACACAGAAAATAAAGTGAAAAGCTGCCAAGGGAGAAGTGCAATCACTCAGTTTATCCAGGAGTTATATCTGTGAACCACAAATATAAGTCGACTGGCAAGACATCCACGATGGTGCAATAGTGGAACATTCATCGTTGGTGTTTCAAGTGCTGCCTAATTGGATTTAAGGCACATTCAACAAGAAGGAAGCCATGTCTTGTACTCTAAACATAGACAGACATTTGGGCCTGGAGAGGGCATAGACCCAACAGTTGAATCTGCTACTTCAGTTTCCTAAACCAGTATAATTTACAGCTGTTTTCTAAATATCTATCCTTTACATACATACATACATACATACATACATACATACATACATACATACTTACACACACACACACACACAAATACATATACACACACACTTCTCACCATATCAAAGAAACTTTTCTTTGCAGTATATAGAGTCTATCACAAAGTCCCACAACTGGTCAGATTGCAGAGAATATTTGAGTATAAGGTGTATCCAACCACAACTCATATATTTGCAATGAATCAATTCAACATAAGGCTTGAGAAAATCATCATCAGAAGAAAAACCCCTAAAACCCCAGGATATCTATTGTTAGGATATATCCCTTATTCCTGACAAGGAAATGCACCCATAAACTCTCAATAGTATATTTAGCTACATGAAACAGGATAATGGCACAAGTTGGTACACACATGAGGACAAGGGAAATTCTACAAGGTCTTACCCCTAGATGAAGGAATACAGCAGGCTATTGGCTACTGAAAGAGGGACCCTCATCTGCCTTGGGAGGTTAAATCTCATAAAGTCCTAAACTCAGGTGTTGCATGTATCTTAAAAGGATTTATTTAAAAAATCAAACCCAGAGCCAGGTAATGGGGTGAATGATGAAAGACCAAATAAACAGAAAAAGCCACATCTAACCTCACCTTGCCAACTTTTCAGGTGATCTTGTTTCCTCAGACTGAAAGCCTTTGATTCCTCATCCAAATGGACCTCAGCTGTACTTTTGCTAACAGTATAAAAGCTTAAAATGACCTCTATATCATGGTCTCATGCCTTATGTACCTTTCTGCTTCCTGCCATAACTTCCTGGGATTAAAGACATGTCTATGTCCCAAGAAAGACATGAGATCTCAAGTCGTGGATTAAAGGTGCGTGCCACCATGCTTAGCCTCTATGTCTACCTAATGGCTGTTTTGTTCTCTGATCACAGATAAGTTTATTGATGTGCACAATATATCAACCACACTCAAATTACATTCTCATATACACAGAACTAAAAGGACTCAATAGGTTACAAATACATGTAATCATAAACATGTAGCATTGAAAATTAAAGAAGAGATTATAAATATGGGAAATGGGACAGTCACTGGACAGGGAGAAGGCATGTTCTTATAGTGTGGCTAAGAAACTGAGTTTCTCAAAAGGAACCACCACTTTAAAATATAATTGCACATGGCAACATTTTCTATGAATTCTGTAAATTTTCTGCACATTTGAAATCTTTATAAAAGTTAAATTGTATTAGAAAACATTTTAAATTAAACCCGATTTCTGTGTCCTAGGACTTGTTATTGAGGTTTGGGGACGTGAACTCAAGTTCAAAAATATTGCAAAGTGATCTCAGAATAAGTTCACAATTGCTTAACACAACAACCTTTGACTGGTTGTTTTATTATGTATTTCTTCTTTTATGTAGCTGGTTGTAAATTAACTGTGCTGTGAATGATTTCTTTTGACTGAACTGTAAATTTTACTCCTCCATATATTTTAAAAGCTAAACAGGTGGTTAAAGCTGAAATTGTAACAACTACAAAGAGCTGTTTGCCATGTCAGACTACTTTGGTTTGAAAGAATACAGTTTCCTGCAGTAAAATTTGAAAAAGAAGTAATTTAAGAAACTCATGATAAGTTTGTGATCAGAGATGAAGACAGTCATACTGACTTACCCCAAATAAGATATGGTCTGTTACTAAGAATGATCCTGAAGTGTATGAGGGAGGTTAGGGCTTTGATCCTCATTGATTTGGGCATGTGTTTGGAATGCACTATGTAACTGATATTTAAAGTGCTTTGTGGGCATGGAGAGCTGGGTGTGAGTGCATTTTCACTCAGATAAAGATGTCCAGCGTGGTTTGTGTGAGCAGAGAATCAGCTAAGCCATGAGCCCAATATCATTGGATCCTGAGGTAGATTCTGACATTCTTCTGTCTCTGGGTGGAAGAGAGTGGAAGGTGGAGAATGATGAAAATAAGCAGAGGAAATAGCACCAAGAGTAAAAGGTATTGATGTAAGAATATGTTTAGCAGAGGAAACATTAGGCAGAAGAATTACCATGGACCTTATCCAGGTAGGAAAAAGAGTCTCAAAACTCATGGAAACAAAAAGAGGCATCATAGGTTTTGGGGGAGGGATGTTTGCTAGCTGGTAAAACCATTGAACATTGGGAAACTATAGGTTTCTGACACTGAAAGTGCATTAACAAGTAAAATGCAGTAGAGGTGGAATGCATGAAAAAGATTCAGGCAATAGTCCAGAGAAGAAAGTTAGAGATATCCATTGACAAATGAACATGTAAACTTAAATTCAAATGTTTTATGTAAGGAGACACAAGAGAATTTATCCACCTTAAATAGAAGCAATATTCACACTCACATTGAAGCACTGATGCAAAACAGCATTGCATTAAATGAAGGAAGTCAGGCTTGGGGAGAGATTCCATGACTGCATCCCTGTGAAATATCTGGGATCTTCCAATTAAATGCATTAGACTATAGAATGATGACAGCCCAAAACTGGGGATGGTTGTGGTCAGTAGGCAGGTAGAATTAATTGAGCATAGGCTTGTTTTTTTCCATGTGAAGCATTAGGAAGGTGGTATATGAGTATTCTTTGTACTTACAGCATGTGGACATTGTGAATACCACAGGTCTGTACTTGAAAATACATAATTTGAACTGATGTGTTTTCTACTTGAGGCTTTTTCACAAGTACTGTTGAAATGAGTGACCATCACTTTTTCTCGTTCAGAAACTATAACTGGTTGTTAAGACTGCTTGATTCAGAGCAAGGGAAATCCCAAGGTGATCCAATCTGTTCCCACCTGGGAATGTTCACCCTGGAAAGACACTCATGAAGGATATCAAATATTAATCATTAAAGAAGGCCTATGCTCCATAAGCTCCCACCTTCCCTTCCATCTTTTCCCTAAGTCTTTCTTCAGTTCTAAGCCCAAGGTCTGTGTCCAGTGGTGGAGAAATCTTTGAACAAATGCTCTATAAACTTTTTCTATCTATCATTTTGGGCCCTGGAGCTCTTGGTGCAATGCACTCTGATTGTGTAAGTTGGGGGAGGGAACCTGGGATTTACTTAAATAGTCGACGCTGATGGTCTGCTCCTCAGACTATATCAAAGTACCAGGATATCAACTACCACACAGTGATCCCGGATAAATAAATATAGGAAAGAAAGTAAAACATCAATTAGAGCATTCAGAAACTACATACACAGGTCAAGCAAAGTTCCAATTCTATTGTAAAATGGATAATAATGTTGGCTGTCATCAAAGTCAATTAGCTAATCTTGAGACTACACTTAGCCAATGCCCTAGGGGTGAATTCTCTCAAGACAGAACTGCTCATAAATGAAAAATGCTTTAATCATAGAGATTGTTCAACATTCATAGCTCATATGTACCCACTGTGTCTTGCTCTGTCTAGCTGTTCATTGAGATTGGTAGCAACATAATTCAGCCACATCACTAATAGAGGATCTCCTTAAGGGATCAGAGATACACAGGTCTGAGTTATCATATTTTCTGTTTAGTAAGAAAGTTTTATGGAAGTTCCTGCACCATGAAACTGAAAAATGTTTTATACTTTCACTACAACAACAAACTTAGAAAAATTATCTCTCTTGAAAATGTTACAATGAAGTTGTGACCATTCACATGCATGTTTGTTATCTGGATTTGGCAAATTTAACTGGAAAAATTGAGGCTTAAAGAGGTGAATTCTAGAATAATGTCACAAAGAGCATTGGTACACAATATACATTTCCTTTTATTGAAATTATTATTTTTTTACTTTTGAGATTATAATGTAATTATATAGCAATCCCCCTTCTTCCTCGCTCCAAAGCTTTCTTCCTTTCTCGCTTTCAAATATATAGTCTCTTTTTTAATTGTTGTTACATCTTTATATGTATCTATATACTTCTCAAAATTTAAACACAACCTGTTTGGTCTATAAAATGTTACTTGTATGTATGTTTTCAGGGCTGAGATTTGGTATTGGATAACCCAGAGGATGTCTAGGTCTACACTATCAGAATTTCTCTGTTGACTGCAGGTCTTTATTTTCACCATTGTGCAATGACTCACTGGCTTTGAGTTCTGCACCATGATTCTTTTGAAAAGAATATTTGGTAGTTACAGTTACAGAAAACAATTAGTTTCTCATATTGCAAATAGATTAAATACTACTCTATACTCTGTGTATATAAGATGTTTTTAACTGTGAATGGGTGGTTTTAAACAGTGTAAGATATTGATATTTACAATTTTAGAATCAGTCATGGATTTTTGTTATTGGTTTTTTACAGTATTAGGGACATGAGACAATTTGCTGCTACATGTGTGAAAATGAAATAAAATTATAAACAAGGGTACTGACTATAGTTATTTTGCACTTATGTAAATATTTATGTCTAAATAAAAATAATAAATGCTTTAGAAAATTTTTGGAGATTTGATTGATATTTCATATAAAATATATGGCAATTAAAATGTTTAGAATGATTATATTAATCTTTGTGTACCATGTTTGTCCATTTGAAATCATTTATAGCATCAGAAATTATAGAGTTGTTCTTGTGCCTGATTATTTTTTTCTGGTGTAAGACAAACATTTTTTCGAATCCAGAGTCACTGAAAACTTATTTTGAGTGGTTTCTCAAAGGAAATGTTGAGTGTCTTACTAACTATAGTACTCAGAGATTTTTAAAGACAAGATGAGATATAGCTCAGGCTGATCTTGTACTCTTTATATAGCCAGGGACAACATCAAATCTCTTTTCCTCCTGCAATCACCTCTTGAGTTCTAGGACTACAGACAACTACACCCATGTTCTGTCTTTGTTGTTGTTATTGTTGTTTGTTTGTTTTTTTTTAAATCAAGGGCTCACGCTCACAATATCATCTATGTTATCTCACTTGGTTATATCGCCAGCCCTTAGTATATTCTGTAGTCTTCACTTGGCTCCATCTTATCCCTCTAAATTCAACTAACCTTGGGCTCCAAGTTTCATCAACATTTTGAATCTAATTTTGAATTCTTCATGTCCTCACACATTACTGCACAACAGGGCACAGCCACAGCTTGTGCCATGATACACCATCCTGGCAACTTTGGAGTATCTAGTCTTTCCAGTACTAGGATAGATATTATAATTTGTGATGGTTGAATGAGAGGTGGCCTACATAGACCCTGACATTTGAAGACTTGTTTCCCACTTGATGGTACTGTTTGAGAAGAAATAGGAGGTACAACCTTTCAGGAAGAGGCACATCATAACGTGTTGGCCTTGAGAGGTTTAAATTATTTTTACAAAATTTTGTCCATTTATTTTATACCTCAACCAGGTCCCTTCCTTCCATTCCCTCCCCTACCTCCCTCCACATCCCATGCCCCAAATCCACTCCTCTGTTGTTTCTGTTCAGAAAGAGACAGGCTTTTGCATGGGTAACCACATAGCATGACCTATCTAGTTGAGTTAGGACTATGCTCCTCCTATTGTATTAAGGCTCAGCAAGGCAACCTGTTATCAAGAATAGGTTTCTAAACGTCATCCAAAGCAATAGTGGTGGGCCCTGTTTCACCACTAGGAGTCCACAAGCAGATCAAGCTGACAGTTGTCAGGCATATGTATAGGGCCTAGGTCCCATGTAAGTTATTACTGTGGGTACCCTTGTGATGACCATGAACCACCTGTCTTGTCCAAACCTTCATCCCTCACTTCAATAGGATTCCCTGAGCTAGGTCCAGTGTTTGGCTGTGGGTCTCTGTGTGTGTTCACTTCAGTCACTGGATGAAGGTTCTCTGAAGACAATGTGGGTAGTTACCAATCTGATTGTAGGAGATGACCAGCTCAGACAACTATCCACTATTGCTAGTAGTCTTAGCTTTAGTCATCCTTGAAGATTCATGGGAATTTCCCTTTTACCAGGTTTTGATCTGACCCCAAAACTCCTCCCATAAAAAAGTATCTTTCATTACTCTGCGGCTCCATTCATACCTCCAACCTACTCTGTCATGTTTCCATCCCCATTTGTCCCCTCTCAACCAAAAAACTACCTTCAATTTTCCCTTCCCATGGACATTCATGCATCTCCATCCCTTTTGGGCCCTCCTTATTACCTAACCTATTTGAGGCTGTGGGTTATAGCAAGGTTATCATTTATATACAGCTAATATCCACTTATGAATGAGTACATACCATGTTTGTCTTCCTGTGTGTGGGTTACCTTAGTCAGGATGATTTTTTTCTAGTTCCATCCATTGTCTTCAGACTTCTTGATGTCATTGATTTTAACAGCTGAATAATATTCCATTATGAGAATGTACCATATTTTCTTTATCCATTGTGTACTTGAGGAGCCCCTAGGTTGTTTCTACGTTCTGGCTATTATGAAAGTCACTGCTATGAAATTAGTTGAACAATAATTCTTATGAAAAGATTGAGCATCCTTTGGGTATGTGCTCAATAGTGGTATTGCTGGGTCTTGAGGTAGATTTATTCAAAGTTTTCTGAGAAACCTCCATATTGATTTGCAAAGTGGCTATACAATTTTGCACTGCCACTAGGAGTGGAGGAGTCTTCCCCTAGATCCACATCAAAAGATTAAATTCTTAAGTCACTTCCAGTTTTTTGGCTCTGCTTCCAGCTTGTAGTTGAGATGACCTCTCAGCTTCCTGCTGCTATAGCCCTGCCTGCCACTTATTGGCATTGCCTCCTTTCCCCCATTGTTTATTCTTATCCCTCTATAATAATAAGCCAAAACTAAGCTCTCTCTGCTTACTTAAGTTGTCTTTGTTCATGATGTTTTATCAAAGCAACAGAGAAATAACAAATGTGTTTGTCTTCCTACCACACAACTCATTTGTAGATTCTCTTAATCTTTTTTTTCCCATTGGCTTCCATACACTATCCTGACTGTCCATTATTTTGTTAAGATGCATCTGTCCAGGTATTGTAAATCATATTTTCTTTATTTTCTCTAAAGCATTTTCATAGGCATGGATTCTTAACACTTTGTATATAGTTTAACTTTTATTGGGATATAGTAATTATATATAATAACCAGATTCATTATGACATTTTCATACATGTGTGCAGGTATTTTGATCAAATTAATGTCTCACTAATTTCTCTTGTCCAGTTCCCACTCTTGCTGCTCCTTTTTCTCTTCCCAACTAGCTCTGCTTTCTACTTCCATGTCCCTTTTCTGCAAGTGTGTGTTTGAGAACCAGTGAGGTCATTGGGGTCGCTTACTGGAACACGGGGAAGGAGTCATTTACAGTAACATGGGTACCTTACTGGTAGCTCTTATACTGAAACATTTAGGAGATAATTTGATGTGCACATAGAGTCTTTTTAGCAGAACAACTGTGATAGCTTCAACAGTAGGATCTATTCTCTCTCTGAGGTGGACATTCGACCAAATGCACCACATTTGAACTCTTCTCCATCACAAAATGATTGGTTTCCTTGATACTACAATTTCCCTTATTGCACTAATGAGCATATCTTGTCAGGCTGGTTGAAGTGTAGATCACAGTGTCCACAGCTGAATATGACTGGTGATGACAACTCCCACTATCAGACTGCACAACACTTCCTGGTACTGAGAGCTATTGAGCAGGAAGTCATATTTCAGCCCATTCCCAGCTTGCTTTTTTATTTATTGTGACAAGAATATGAGGATGTGTTCAGAAATAGGGTTTTACCAATTAGTTTTAGTGATCACTGACAACAGTGACAATTGCATTTATTATTTGAATCCACAGGCCCTTTCTAGGCAACCACTCTGAGGGAGGTATCCTGGTACTAGTAATGTAGTTTTTATTTAATGACCTATGACTTCTGGGAGCAGTATTGAACCTTGACTTATCCTTTTTAATGTTTTAATGAGCTGACTAACTGATGAGTTCATATATTCTTGGTTTTGGTTAATTTTACCCCTCATCCTCTCACCCCATCTTCACATTAACTAACTCAATCTCATATCCCCTCCCTTCACATTCATACCAGAGGTTTCCTGGAATTTCTCTTTCCTTGAAGTCTATTTTTTCATGTTCCCCTTCTAATGGCCCATCCCAATTTCCTGATTTTAATATGCACTTCAAGTTAAACACACTAAGAATTTGTATAGGGTCTTCATATGAGAGAAAACATGTAATGTTTCTCTATCTGTGCTGGGGTTACTTCATTAGGTCTATTTTCCAGTTCCATATATTTTACTGAGAATTTCATATTTTCATCTTTATAGCTAAAATAAATTTTATTATGTGTTCATATCACAACTTCATTATCTCTTTTTCAGATGATGGGCATCTAGGCTGAACCTATTGTGAATAGAGCTGCAATAAGCACAGATGTTTGAGTACCTGTATTGTTGTATATTCCTAAGTATATAGTAGACTATACCTACATTGTTTGAGTATCTACCTAAGAATCAATAGCTGGAAATTCTCTTTTCAGCTTTGAGTAAACTCTACAGTGATTTCATAACAGCTGTGTCATTTTCCTCTTCACCAAGGTTTCTCTTTCCCCACATATTCTTTTCTAAAATTTAAAAAACTAGTTGGGCGGTAGTAGCAAAAGACTTTAATCTCAACACTCAGGAGGCAGAGCCAGGCAGATCTCTGTGAGTTTGAGGCCAGCTTGGTCTACAGAATGAGATCCAGGACAGGCACCAAAACTACAGAGAGAAACCCTGTCTCAAAAAAATTTAAAAACTAAGATTTATTATAAAGAAACTTATAAATAAACAAAAATATACACCCAAATTAACAAGACTCCAAGTCTACACAACTTAATGAATTTATTTACAGTTGGAATTGGTATTCAAAAGATAAACTGTGAAGCTTCACATTAAATGTTATATTTTCAATATCATTTATATTGCACTGATTTTCCAACACCCAAACCAAAAATCCATGATGAATTTACAACTAGAACACAGTAGCCTGATACTCTCTTTCAGCACTCTTATCCATTATCTCCATCTACCCTTTCTCATCCCTTTATATTTGGATTCTCTTCTCTTTACTCCACACTTCAAATATTGTCACTTGATCTCTATCTTTCATTTTCTTTTATTTTTATGTTTTAATTGTTAAGTGAAAGGGTTTCTCTGTGTAACTGTTCTAGCATCATTTGTTTCCTTGACAATAGCCATTCTGACTGGGGTAACACGGACTCTCTAAGTAGTACTATTTTTCCTTCTCAGACAGGTAATGATGTTGAATACTTTAAAAATTTATATAAAGCATTATATAAAGCATGGTTTTAGGTGTTAGTAACACTGTTGAGTGCCATGCACCAGTTTTTATTTCAGGAATTTTTTCCATACTGTTGAGGGTTAATATTTGTTTTGAATTGTTTTGTTTTGTTTCTTCTTAATAGATATTAGATACATATTGTCTGGGAGCATGTGGCTGTCAAAATTTTTTTTTTATTTTAGCTTGTATCTGCTGCATACAAGAAAAACAACTAAAATTCAAAGATAGATATTACCTAAGAATAAAAGGCTGGGAGAAGACTTTCCAATCAAATGGTCTTAAAAGCAAGCAGGTGTAGTCATCCCAATATCCAGCAAAATAGACTTCAAACTAAAATCAATCCAAAGAGATTAAGAGGGCATTACATACTCATCACAGGAAAGATCCACCAAGATGAAGTTTCAATTCTGAAAATTTATGCCCCAAACACAAGGGCACCCACATATGTAAAAGAAACATTACTAAAGCTTAAATTACATATAAAACCCCACATATTAATAGTGGGAGACTTCAACACCATACTTTCACCACTGGACAGATCTCCCAAATTGAAACTTAACAGAGAAATAAAGAACTTAACTAATGTTATGACTCAAATGGACTTAATTGATATCTACACAACAAAATACCCTAACAAAAACTATATACCTTCTTCTCAGCACCCCATGGAACCTTCTCTAAAATCCACCCCAAACGTGGCTACAAAGCAAATCTCAACAGAAACAAAACAATTAGAATAACCTCCTGTATTCTATCAGACCACCATGGTTTAAAGTTAGAATTCAACAACAACAAAAAAACTACAGAAAACTTACAATCTCATGGAAACTGAATAATGCTCAACTGAATCACCAATGGGTTAAGGAAGAAATAAAGAAAGAAATTAAAGATTTCCTAGAGATCAATGAAAATGAATACACCACATACCCAAACTTATGGGACACTATGAAAGCAGTGCTAAGAGGGAATTCATAGCACTAAATGCCCACATAAAGAAGTTGGAAAAATCTCACACTAGTGACTTAACAGCACACCTGACAGCTCTAGAAGAAGAAAAAGCAAAGTCTCCCAGGAAGAATAGACACCAGGAAATTATCAAATTGAGAGCTGAAATCAATAAAATAGAAAGAAAGAGAACAATTAATGAGACAAAGAATTTAATGAGACAAAGAGTTGGTTCTTTGAGAAAATCAACAAGATAGCAAGCCCTTATCCAAACTAACCAAAAGACAGAGAAAGAGCATCCAAATTAACAAAATCAGAAATGAAAAGGTGGACTTAACAACAGACACTGAGGAAATCCAGAGAATCATCAGGTCATACTTCAAAAACCTTTACTCCACAAAACTGGAAAATGTAAAAGAAATGGATAATTTTCTGGAGAGGCACCACATACCTAAGGTAAATCAAGACCAGATAAACCATTTAAATAGTCCAATAACCCCTAAGGAAATAGAATCCATCATTAAAAGTCTCCCAACCAAAAAAAAGCCCAGGACCAGAAGGTTTCAGCACAGAATTCTACCAGATCTTCAAAGAAGAGTTAACACCAATATTCTTTAAATGTTCCACACAATAGAAGCAGAAGGAATATTACCAAACTCCTACTATGTGGCTACAATCACCCTGATTCCCAAACCAAACAAAGATGCAACAAACAAAGAGAACTACAGACCGATCTCCCTCATGAATATTGATGTAAAAATACTCAGTAAAATACTGGCAAACAGACTCTAAGAACATATCAAAACAATTATCCATGATGATCAAGTAGGCTTCATCCCAGAGATGCAAGGCTAGTTCAACATATGAAAGTCCGTCAATGTAATACACCATATAAACAAACTCAAACAAAAAAACCACATGATCATTTTTAATTAAAAAAGTTAAGGAGCATCAAAAACAGAAAAATTAGATCATTCAAACAAATGTGATCTCTTAACCTTATCATCCAGGAACAGAAAGTTCCCGTGTAAAGAGCAACACCAAAGGCTGTTTTGTCTTTTGTAAAATATTTTACTTTCTCATTATAAAATTCAATATTCCCCAGGAAGCTTCCTTACACAGCTGTCTCTGTTGTATGGTAGTGCAGTTCCTCAAAAGTCTCCTGTCCGACCATTCAACACAGTCTTTTCAGTTACTGCCATGGTTGTTTCTTTCCCATGTAATAGTAACTCAACTTGTAGTAAAACATATAATAAAACTATTGAGCCAATAATATCTTTAAATCTCAGTACAAAGGCTAGAATTCAAACAAAAGTCTTCAGTGTTCCAAAGTTCTGCCTTCTTATGACTATCTTACTGGATTAAGTACACAGTTATAATTCCAGAATACAGGCATCTGAAGCAGGAAGCCTGTGAATGTGATGCCCATCTTAGTTACAGAATGAGCTCCTAAATCAAAACAAAATGAAATCTCCCAGAACTACCCCAAGATATAATTACTGAGATCATTCTTATGAAAGAGTTTTAAAACCATATTACTCTTAATTACCCATAGGAAACAATATTACATGGTGTAAACATTAACCACTCCCAAATTATTTGTGCACATTGCCTCATTCCCATTTATCACTATTTAGAATTAATTTTATTAGTATCTTTAAACATCTCAGGGAAGGATGGGTACAATGGTGTGCACACCTTTAATGCCAACACTTAGGAGGTAAAGCCAGGTAGGTGGAGCTCTGACCTCTTTGAGCTTGAGGTCAGTCTAATCTCCAGAGCAACTTCCATCCTACAAGTCAGAGCAACATTGTGAGACCCTCTCTCAAGAATAAAACATTGCAGTGCATTTACTAGGGGGGTTGGCACACACCTGTGAGAACAGTACTACAGAGATGGAAGCAGGAGGATCAGATGTTCAAGGACTTCATTCACTATGAAGAAATTTGAGAACAGCATGGGTTCTATGAGTCTCTGCCTCTAATATCCTCTCCATCCTAGAAGAAATTTCAGCCTCTGTCTTTTAGGGCAGCAGATCAGCCACATTTCAAGCCCACTCAATATATAAACGCTGTGTGGGACTCCTAACCTCTCTACATGGCCTGTTTCTTTCCTAAACCCTTTTCAATGCTTTCTCATTTCATGTTGCCATTTCTTTCTTCATCATCATCCCATAGTTCCTGTTTCTGCATCTGTTCTCTCAGAACTTTCTGTTGATTACCTTAATTTTGTTTCTTCTTCTTTTACAACAGAAAGAGCACCACAGAGATCTGTGACTTGTAGGAAAAAATTAGAGCCAAATGAGCTGGATATAGTCCTCAAGTACAGTTCCTTTCAAGCCATAAAAGAAAAGAAAATGTCCATTTCAGTCTCCTCATAGAAGATGTGGCTACTCATGGTTTAGTTCTCTTGAGAAAAGGTGAAAAATTTTTGAGCTTCAAATGATGTCAGAACATGTGGAGGGCTTGTTGTTCCAGTGAGAATCTAAGAAAGAGGAATGTTTCAGAAGTCATTGCTCATCACATCATAGTTTCTCATAGACCTTATAGAAGAGTCAATCCATGGTGATGATGTGGGCTCCAGTAGCTCTGAAAAAAGTGTTTCTTCAAGGAAAGGATCTTGGGATTGCAGACGGTTGTGTCCAAAACCCTAAATGGAAAACAAAAGGGTACATGTGTTGCAATGAGGTTCCATATATCATAGAAATCTAAAGAAAACACATAGTGCTTGGGATCAAAGATACATTTGCAATTATAACCACAGAAAACACTTCCATTAATGTATGGAAAAGACGTTGAACATGTCAAGATTTCTGAACCTTAGCTGGCTGAGAGTAGACCCACATTAAGACTAAGCAAATCATTCTCTGTTGCCACCTGATGGTACTCACCAACATAATTTTGGATTGCCTCAGGCTCAGAGCTATTCAGTTTGTTGTGAACTGTCTCTTCTGGAAGGGGAATATCCATCTTCTCTATGTCTGTGGCACCTCTCTATGCTGGAAGCAGACTGCGGGTGTAGTTTCATAGCTGTAAAGTTGAGGAGGACATTTGCCAGAGTGAATCACACCTGGAGTATCACCTTTATCTAATTAGCAAAGAATTGGTGAAATGGGACTTGGGGTTGAAGAAGAAATGAGTCAGATGTCAGCTCTTGGGGGATGAGTAAATAATAAGGGTATAGACACATGAAGCAAAGGGTTTAAATTTCTTCCCCAATAACTTACATGTTTCAGCCTTAAACTTCAGTCTTCCTCCACCATATAGTGTAAGGATCAGGTCCTGGAATATAAGGACATCATGAGAATAGATAGAGTAAGTAAGTTAACGTGGTTAGTGCATTGCATTTAATCCAATACTGTTGGTGTCCTCACAAGAGGAAGTTGGGACTCAGCTTTGAGCACACATACATGTCTCCTCAAGAATGTAATCATCTATACACTAAGATTGAGGCCACTGGGATAATCACTGCAGTTGACAGATAACCTCAGACTGCTGTGTCCAGACTCTGGAGACAGAGTTCTCTGCACTATAACTGAAGATTTCATGTAAAAAGAGAAGTTGCCCGTTCTTGGATTTCCTGTAATGAATCAGAATTTGGCAGAGGTTAAACAGTATGCATACATGAAAGGTTTAATGAAATGCCAAAAGAAATGAAGTGGCTTGTTTAATAGGCAAAGACTATGGAAACTAACATGCAAAAGTTTTGTCAGAAACACACTGGAGCAGATGCAATAGAATTAAGTACACAATTCCATGAGGCCAACTGTCATTTCCACTTTTCCATGTAGATTCTTCCAGAATGAGACCACAATAGGATTTAAGTCTCATAAAAAAGATAGCATTTTTTATGTATCATATACCTTAGGAGAAATACATATATATTTGTTCTGTAAAAAACTTGTTCTGACTACATAAGCCATTTATAATTTAATTATAATTATCCCAGTGATTGTATATGACATCTGGTTCTTTTGCTTTTAAAGATAACTTTTACTCTGGGGAATTATTTCCTTATACTCACAATTGTTATAAGCCATGAGTTCCACTGGAAATCAGGACATCAAAGGGAGAGACCAGTTCATTACTCACCACACCCTGATTCATTCCTTCTTTATAGAGGATGCTGAGTTGGATGTGATGGGAAACAATTTTGAAATAAGATGCATTAGGGTAATATTGGTCTTTTCAATTCATACATGAGATTGGTTCCATTTTTTAATCTTGAGGGTATGATCAGATTGAAGATTGATTATAAAATTAATTTCATTATTTACTATTACATAACTAGTTCCCTAAATCATAATGCATGAAAAGTTGTATTAAGTGATACTGGATTTGAGCGGGAGGAATTCTTTAGATCTATTTTCACTGTCTTTTAGTTGCACTTCTCAGGATACAAGAAAAATGCATTTTCCTGCCTCTAGAGAGCGTCTCTAAAGAGCTACTCTTTATGTGGGAGACTCGATCATCTGGCTACGTGGGATTAATCTTGTTTTAAGCTTCAAACAATTATTTTCTGCAAACAATTTTGGTCATTATGCTTGCATATTAATATACTGCAGGAGCCAGATGGTGGTGATGCATGCCTTTAATCCCAGCACTCAAGAGGCAGAAGCAGGGGATCTCTGTGGGTTCAAGGCCAGCCTGGTCTACAGAGCGAGATACAGGACAGGCACCAAAACTACCTGGAGAAACCCTGTCTCAAAAATAAAAAAATAAAAATAAAAGATGCTGCAGGAAATGCAGACCAGAGACATGGTCATTCCCGTTCATACACCATTTAGTTAACATAACTTTTATGAAGATATTTTCTCAATGAAGACATGTGGAAGGAAACATCTTCTGACAAACTTCAAAGGATTTGGATCTCATTCCTTCACAGTGGATATTTCCTAAACAGAGTGCTTGAGCCATCAATCATTTTCACTGGTGACCTGAGAAGGTATTAATCTGAGACACAGAGGGAGGAAGACCTAGAGAGAAGCCCACATTCTGCAGGCCAGGGAAGACTGGACAACTTTTTGTGAGACCTGCAGCATAAAGAACTATGAGGAACTTCCTTTCCAACAAGACAAGCCACCAACCATTAGGGCTATCCTGTCCCCTGACACAACAAAGTTTGAGATCTTTAGAAAAAACAAATGAACAGAAATATATGCTTGTAGGGTACACAGGATTTTGACATAATTTGACTTAAAACTTTATGTGTGTACCTGCAAAGACACGCTTCTCTCATCTGAAATGGTTCAATCCAGTGAGCAGCCATATTGAATTTGCTGAGATTCTGGTAGCTTGACATCCATTCTGGCTTTCCAGTAGCCAGTAGTGCTGTGGGAAACAATAACAAAACTTGTTCTAATAATGAATATAGTAATGAAGTAACAATGGATACTTATAGGTTCCCATCAATCTTACATCAATTAATGGTATATTTTTGAATATTGTGTATCAATAGTTACCACTTAATTATAATACTTTGTATATTTTCTTTAATAAAACAGCTGGAAATTTAAAGATAACTTGTGTGATACATAAGGAATATAATGTGATAAGGAAAATATGATTTGTAGTTTCAATCTTTTTTGCTTCAAATCCACATCCATCACTATTATGCTGGGTAACATCTCGAGGACTAATTTTTCCTTATCTCATTTCCTGCAAAATGAGAACAAGGCTACTACCATTCCCACTCATTCATGAATGCTTTCAACAATTCCACGCTAAGTAAGTTCTATATGTCTGAAATGCTTTGATAAAGGAAGCCTTTGGTGATGCAAGAAATATTCTGCTTTTCAAATACATAAGATACGTATTTCAGGTATCCTTACAAAAAGGAAATTCATCCAAGTGTCACACTACAAAATAAAAAGCAGCAAGGATGTGGCCTGCAGAGTTCTACATGGAGGGAAGATATGAAGATGTGGTCATGGTGGCATAAATTAAGACACTAAAGAACAAAAAGTGACTATATGGAAGACATCAGCAATCTAGGGTGAAGGAACACACAATGCAATATAAGCAGTTAGTTAATTTGACATTTCTAATGTCAAAACTAAAGACATATTAGAATGGAGTGATAAGAACCAAGATATGGTTTAAAAAATGTATGGTGAAAAGATCATGTAGATCTTCATGTCTCTGAGCACCATACTGACTGAACACAGAAATCTTGGGATGTTCCCAGCTGGCAGTAGCTCGATCTCTTGCATCTGATGAAAGCATAAAGATAATTGGTATGTAGCTCACAACAGTGTGTTTCTCCAGCTCAAGGGGATCTGAAGCCTCAAACCTCTGCAGGCACCTGCATTCATGTACACCTATAGACACACATATTTAAAATTAACATGAAAAGATGTTTTAAAAGTTGCTTGCATGCTTGCGGAACTTTTATAAGTAAACACTAAAAGGTAGAAAGAAGAATTGAAGTCTGATTGGGTAATTGAAATAAGAAGCTCTGTTGGATTGGACCATGTGATGGAAGCAGTAATAATCTGAACATCTAAAAGGTAGAGCTAGTGTTAAAGCTGTTGGTATAGTGGAATAGGAGAAGGTGGGGGAGATTATTGCCACAGAGGTAGAAGACTGATGGATATTACTTCAAGGCATAAGATGTGTTCTCCACTGGAAGTCACTGGCACTTCCACTTTATTAACTGTGTGGTCCTTATCAAACGGATGGTAAGAACGTGTGAAGAAAGGACTGAGAGCATGTTGAGATCATCATTAACCCATCTATGTGTCTGCTTCACATTTTCTAGACATGACTGGGGATTGGAAGAATCATGTTACAGTAGACCAAGCTGAAGCCTTTGATAAAGTATTCCAGGAGAAAATGGCTGGTTTTCCCAAAGGGCTTCTTCTGTGAGAATAAGTTCTTAACACTTTTAAATCATATATGGAAAGAGAGGTTTATTTTCCTGTCCTTATACTTGTGAATGCCTGGATGCAGTCATGGAATAAATCCTGTTATTGAAATGTTATTTTTTAAAAGATATTAGTAGTAGTGGTGGTAGTGGTCATTGTAGTGTGTGTGTGTGTGTGTGTGTGTGTGTGTGTGTGTGTGTGTGTGTGTGTGTGTGTGTATGTGTGTTTCTGTATTTCTGTGTACAGTGCCTTCAAAGGTCAGAAGAATGCATTGGTTCCCATGGAGTTGCAGTTACATATGCTGTAAGCCTCCTGATTTGTGTCTTGGAACTGAACTCAGGTCCTCTACAAGAGCACTGCAGTGTTCTTGAACTGAGTCATCTCTCCAACCCTGAATCCTAGAGTCTTGAGTCATCAAATATTTGCTTCTTTTATTAGTGGTTTGTTATACATTATCACTAACTCCAATATACTTCATAGAATTCCAGCTTAAAACACTCATTGTAATATTTTAAACATAAAGAAACACTACAAGAAACTTTAAGAAATGTTTACTCTGTGACACTGGGGTATAGGAAATAAATTGTAATTATAAAGACATTTAAACCTCATTCAAATAGCCTATGGTATAAGACCTTTATAAACTTACATTTCTGCTCAATATTTCATACTTATATTTCACTTTTTCTTCTTTGTTTGGTAAATTTTTAGTGTGTGTATAAAGTAATGGGTTAAGTAGGAAAATTTTGATACAAAGATGCACATCATTACAATTTACTCAGTATTTCTCCTGTACTGCCCGGTCCTGTCCTTATGCTCCTGTATGTACTTTCTGTTCTCACTTGGTCCTTTCTGCTTGAGTGTCAGAGAGACACACTTATATTTAATTCTATATGTACAGATGGGAAAATAATGCATTATTTTCTTTCTTTTTATGGCCTTAAACAGGGCTTAAATACCTTCTCCAAGGTGAAAATTCAAAAAGCTCCACCCACCCATCTTTTGGCTCCTACCACACTGCAGGCTATCTAATCCATTACTCACAAACTCCTCAGTATCAGCCCCACTCCAGAGAGTCCTAACTTTACTGATTCAATCATAATAGTTTTTTATGTCAAGGTCTTTCTATTACCCCAACTGACCTATCATTCACAATGTTGACCAGCCCCTGGCCTCAAACTTATAGATGTTAATTTTGCTCATGCTCCTGAATGCTAGCATTAAAAGGGTGGAAAACCAGGACCCTGGGAGGTTTAATCATTGTTTTCCAAATGATTATGGAGGGAGTGACAGCATTGTCTGAAAAATGGAAACTAAGTGAATATTGGTCCTGCCATCTTGGTTCTGATATCTAGAATGAATTTGTGCACCAGTGTTGCCCTGTTTGGCAGCCTTTACCATAACTGCCAGATCATGGAAAAATTATTGAAGTTACGTCTAGTTATTGCTTCTACTGTGAAACATGCTAAAACAAGGTGGGACGGTCCTTCAGGGTTCCTGATTCATGAAAGACTTGCCAGACATTTTGAAGGACACCAAAAAAAGTGACTGATTAATTTTGCCAAATTAGGTAAGACAGTCTTTCAAATTTCCTGCTTTGCTGAGAAATCTGCCAGACACTCTAGGCCTGTAGGTTGAAGGTGGATGCCTCAGTGTTACAGAACAATTTTAGTGACTGCCCTGGCAGTCAAATGTCTCTTGTCATTTCTAGAGTTTTAGAAGTTGCTTGCAATGCACTTCCTATTTATTTGGGCAATAATGTATCCTTCTTCAGTTTTTGATGGAATTGAAGACCTGGTGGTTATAATTATAGTTTTCCTAGTTGTGACAAAATTTACTCAATGGGACCTCATGAAACTGAAATGTTTTCTTATTCTTAATTTTAAGATGTATACAATATATTGTGATCTGTTTTACCCTCCAGCCCCTCCCAGGTTTACTCTCTAATTTTTCATTTACCTTAGCTGCAATCCAAAAATGAATTTATCTTTCTCAATGGTATGAAGTAGGAAATTCAAACACATTAAATTACTCCCTTGAAACATTTTACTACCTTGAAGAAAAAGGATAAATCACATAATGGGTGATGGTTACAACAATTGAAAGCCAAAAGAAGTTTCTGGTGAATGCTGGATTGTTAGCTCCCACCTGGATCTCAGTACACAAGGGAAAGGAAGAAGAGAAACAGAGGAGGGGTTCCAGCTTAGTCTGCACAAAGAGACACTGCTTCAAAAAGAACTGAATGTCCTACATGGGATTAATAACAGAAAATAATAAAGAGATCTGTCAATAATGGAAAAACATATACATCTATATGTATATACGCATATACACAAAATCACAAAATTTACATTTTAAAACCTGAGGAATTTTCTAATTTGGGGGGTCATTTCAAGACAGGGTTCATCTGAGTAGCCCTGGTTTCCTTGGGCCTCACTCTAAAGACCAAGGTTACCTCAAACTCAGAGAGCTCCACCTGCCTCTGCCTTCCTAGCACTGGGATTAATGGCATGGGACACCACAACCAAGCAGAAATGTCTAATTCTAAAACCCAACTTCTCAGTCACCACCTAGAAACTCAACCTTCATTGGATGAAATCAAGATCTTTAAATATCCCGAATAAGATGGATAAAGATTCAGACCCAAAACAAAGTGGGTGTGGTGGGGGAGGGGGGATTTACAATTGAATGTTGCTCCAGAGAAGCTGTTCTGGAAAAAAAAATTAAAAATGAGAATAAAACCACAACCAGGATTAAGTTGCTAGGTGAAAAACTTTTAAAACCCAGTTGTGAGTGGAACAACATCCACATCTGAGTCACCCCAGGCCAGGACCTAGTCGAGATGGAGGCAATGCTTTCTGCAGGAACACTCCTCTATCGTTAGTTAATTCCTCTCTCAGTGTCAAGCTTCTCCACTGCATGTACTAGAAACCCACAGGCTTGTTCCTGTGACCACTGTCCCAAGTGGCCAGTAATGTCATTCATCTAGACGGCCTCAGTGAAAAAAATGTCCACAGGCATCAGATTAAAGTTAATGCATTCAGAAAGTTCAAACTAACACCAGGATATGACTTGTAGTCCTTAGGAAATGGGAGCACTCAACTCCCTACCCCCTCCTTGCTGCTACCCACTGATTTCTTGCTATGAGCAAGATCCTTGGTACAGGGGTGAGATGTGCTGGGTGGGGTGAGGACTTAACAGAAGGTCTAGAAGAGTAACTATGTCATGAAGGACTCTTGGCCAGAGCCCTCAGCAGTTGGACCTGAGTCTTGAGCATTCTCTGGGATTCAGGATCAGCTGAGGTGGGAACTGGAGCTTCAGCTGAGGATGAATCTTCAGTTTTTTTGATGGCCCAATCTCTGCTTCAACTGCTGGGGTTGACATGTGTCAGCAGCTACAGCTGGGGCTAAGCCATACAGCAGGTGTCCTTGGGGACTACACACAGCACACACAGCCTGATCATCATGGTAAGGAACTTCTAGAATGGGGTTGAGTTTAGAAATGGAGCCTGCTCAGGATGTACCAAGAGACTTGAAATCTTTGACAAAGACAAGAACAGTTAAGCAATCAAGAAAATGGGATGACTTAGAAAACACTTTTGGTTTGCACCTCTCATAGGCCCTCATGGAACACCGTGAGAATTCTTGCCTTTGTACTTACCACCATGGTTCTTGATCCAGATCTAAAACAACAAAAAAGATTTCAGAGGAAGAACGGAGTGTCCCCCAGTGGGCCACATGGGAAAATCCTGAATGGAAAGCTTGGCTACAGCCACACACCAACATGAAGAGTTTTCAGGCTATTGATACCACAATTAGGTAGGAAGGGAGGATGAGTAAGACTTGACACCAAAGGACTAGGAAGCATCATCTAAAACAGTGGTTCTAAACTTGTGGATCAGGACATCATTTGGAGTTGGTGACCCTTTCAAAGGGGTACCCTAAGGCCATGGGAAATATCAGATATTTATATTTATGATTCATAAAGAGTAGCAAAATTGCAGTTGTGAATTAGCAATGAAAAGTATTTTATGGTTGGCAGGGTAACCACAACATGAGTTAAAGGATAGCAGAATTATGAAGATTGAAATCCTCTGAGCTGAAGATCCAGGGATTTCCTAGAAGCCCTAATGTCTATGACTCTGAGACCCTGTGGGGCAATAATGTGAATCCAATGTAGTAACCTACTTTAAACATAATGCAAGAAACAGCCCCATATGCACATATATACATGTTCTCTAACTGCCACAAGCTGCCACAACCAGTAAAGTATCACAAAGTCTATAAGATGCTGATATGTGTATTGATGGTGAATGGGAAAGCAGTTATTCCAGATGGAGGAGAGAGGGATAGGATAGGGTCAGACCTAAAACTGATTGTCAGTAATGAGCATGCTACATGCCAGTACCTTGCATTGCTTCAGGCAGGAATACACACACTGAATACCAAAATATTCTTGCAGTATAAGTGCTGTTCCATGGTGTACACACTGTTACATTAGAGTCTTGGGACAAACTTGCCAGCAGCAGTGTTTGTCTGAGTACATTAGATGCTCAGAGAAGCCTACCAAACGTAACTCTTTGGGGAATATAAGGACATTGGTGGACTTGAGACAAGAACTTACCAGTGTTTGAGAACCTGGGAAAAGTATGCAACATAGTTGCACATGAAAAGTGTGTTTCTCATGTACTCCTGTGAGCACTTGGGGACCTTTTGACCTTTCAGGGTCTGGATGCCATTGGAAACATAGTAGCATTTGGGCTCCTGGGGATACTGGAGGACTTTGAGATATTAGGAGACATAAGTTTCTTTCTTTCTTTTTTTCTTTGACAGAGTATGAAGCTGTTGGAACAGGTTCAAAAAAATTTTTTTCTTTATTATTATGTGTTTTAAATTTAATACATCAGCCATGGGTTCCCCTGTCCTCCCCCTCCCACCCCCACCCCACTCTCCTCCCAGCCCTTCCCCTCCATTCCCATGTCCTCCAGGATCAAGGCACCCCTGGGGATTCATTTAAACCTGGTGGATTCAGTACAGGCAGGTCCTGTCATCTCCTTCAAGACTGAGCAAAGTGTCCCCTGTGTAAGCCCAAGGTTTCAAACAGCCAGCTCATGCACTAAGGACAGATCCTGGTCCCACAGACTGGGTGCCTCCCAAGCAGATCAAGCTATTCAATTGTCTCACTTATCCAGATGCTGTGGATATCGCTCTGTGTAAATAATGTTCTGATTGGCCAGTGGCCAGGCAGGAAGTATAGATGGGACAAGAGAGAAGAGAATTCTGGGAAGTAGAAGGTTGGGGAGAGACACCGCCAGCCGCCGCCATGAAAAACAACATGTAAAGACACTGGTAAGCCACAAGCCATGTGGCAAAGTATAGACTCACAGAAATGGGTTAATTTAAGATAGAAGAAGTAGATAACAAAAAGCCTGCCACAGCCATACAGTTTGTAAACAATGTAAGTTTCTGTGTGCTTTCTTGGTTTGGTCTGAGCGACTGTGGGACTGGCGGGTAAGAGAGATTTGTCCTGACTGGGCCAGGCAGGAAAACTCAAACTACATCCAGAGGGACTGATCCAGCTGGGGGCTCCACAGCCTTTGGTTCATAATTCATGTGCTTCCATTCGTTTGGCTATTTGTCCCTGTGCTTTTTGCAATCTTGGATTCAACAATTCAAGCTCTTACAGACCTTTCTCAACAGTTGGACTCCTGGAGCTCCACCTGGGGACTGGCTGAGGATCTCTGCATCCACTTCCATCAGTTATTGGACGATAGTTCCAGCACAACAGTTAGGGTGTTTAGCCATCTGATTACCAGACTAGGTCAGATCAGGCTCTCCCTCGACCACTGCCAGCAGTCTACAGAGGATATATCATTGTGGATTTCTGGGGACCTCTCCAGCACTCTGCCTATTCCTGTTCTCATGTGGTCATCATTTATCATGGTCTGTTATTCCTCATTCTCGCTTTCTGTTCTTGATCCAGCTGGGATCTCCTGCTCCCCTAAGCTTTCTTTCCCTCAAATCTTGCCCTTCATTACTCCCACTGTTTACACAACTCCAGTGAGACTACCTAGAAAACGGGACCCTAGGAAAGACCCAAGGATCACCCAATGACAGAGAAATGGATGAGATCTACCTGAGACATAAGTTTCTAATGTGCTCTAGAGGCGCTGAAAAACCTGTTACATTGGGTATCTCTGAGGACGTCTGGAAACATACAGGCATGGGGGGATCTTAGTCATTTATGAAAAAAGGTAAGATGGATCCATTGGGGAAACCTCAGTCAATGTTAGACAAGAAAGCATACTGGGATGTGAACCTGAAGGGGTACCTTCCTGTATCAGTAAAACTGGGAGAAGAAATGGAGCAGAGTAACTCCAAATTCCCTAGGTCTTCACCATGACGTTTAGCAGAATTCACTGAAGATTTCCTTTGCAGCATTGATGACTCAGAGGACTCATCCTTTCTCTCCAGCTGTTGTTCAATCTGTTGAGGAACTATGTTTTCTCAACAGAAGAATATTTATTCCTGTGTTAATCATTTCTGTGTTAATATAAGACTTCAGTCCAATAGCACACTGGCTCACTCTGAGTTACAATTCTTAAGTACTCTCTAAACACTCTGGTGACCTGATCAATGATTGAAGAGATGCTGTTCGAGACAAGAACAAGGTGTCACACTCCAAATTTAAAAATCTATGCAGGAGCCTATTCTTTCTTCTGTTTTATTGAGACTGGGCTTATCTACATATTTCTGGCTGCCCTGCAATACTATATAGACTAGGCTGCATTCAAATCCAGATAGATCCTCCTAACTCTGCATCCTTTCTGCTGGGATTAAATGTTTAGTTCACACTGATCAGCTTAATGAACTCTTTGAGATAACAAGAGTTCTGCTCAGTCTTCCACCATTTTAATTGTTTGGAAGAATACAGTATGTGCACATGGCATTGTAGGTGCCCACCAGGTCCAGAGGATGGGTCAGACCCCTACAGGAGAAGTGTGGGCCACAGAACATGAATTCAGGGAATTAAAGTGGGTCCAAAGTACATGCTCTTTTCTTAGCCATCTCTCACACCAGGGTTTTAATTTGCCCAATGTTGTAGCCCATTATAAACCAGTAAGATAAACGTTTGGAATTTGATTAAAATCACTTTATTGATTGAAAGATAAGAAATGAAGAACAAAGTGGATTAATACAATTCACTAATTAGGAGAAAAGTTCATAAATCAGTTATATTAGCCTACACCTGGAATATAATAACTTAAGAAGCAAAAAAAAAAAAAAGGAGATCGAGAATATATAGTCCAATGCGACTACATCAAAGAAAGCTCTAACATATCAGCAAAATTGTTACATGTTACATTTACATTAGACACAGTTAATTCAAGAATGAACAAAAACGTTGGGGATTTAAATCAGTGGTAGAGTGCTTGCCTAGCAAGCGCAAGGCCCTGGGTTCAATCCTCAGCTCCAGAAAAAAAAAAGAAAGAAAAGAAAAAAGAATGAACAAAAAAAAAAAATCTGTCACTGAAAATTTTCTATTATTGTGTCCAAATTCTCGGCCATTAATTATGATCACACACATTCTACAATAAAAGCAAGCAGTTCCCTGAACATTAAAGGGCAGCCTGGGATACAGTGTTAGAATATTGTCTCAGCAACACAAAACAGTGTGTGGTGGCAGCAGACTATAATCACTGTAGTCTGGAATGTCAGGAGGCCCAAGTTCACAAAGAAGTCAGGTGGGGACACTGGGACTATGGAGGCATCCAATTTATACAAATGCAGAAACAGCTGGTCCTGGATGGCAGTGGAGTCTTGAAAATGCTTACTTTCTGGAATGCTTTTGACTGATGGAGTCTCCTTTACTCTTTCATCCTCCTTGGTATCTGTCTCTGGAGCTGCTATTGGGGATGTCCTGGATTCCAGAGGTTGTGTTGAGTCTGCATCATGGGCTGGAGCTGAGCTTGCAGAAAAGGCACAGTCTGCTGACTGACCTGGGATTCTGTCTCCTGCTGCTGGGACTTCATTTAGGAGACACTCATTGGTCTGAGTAATACAGGAGATAGACTGAGATTCTGTGAAAATGGCAGTGCTGAGTGGAGGAGAGCTGACACTCAGTGGTCTCTCCTGCATGTGCTGTGAGGTGCCAGGACTAGGAAGACGGACAGAAACTTTGCAAGGCCAGACCTACCACTTGATTGGTGGCACTCCTCCCGGTTAGTTCCCTATCCTTTTGTGCCTCCCTCTGCTCTCTGGCTGGACTCTTCATGCAGCCAACCTGCTCAGGGATCTGATCAAGGGTGCACAAGTTGGATTCCTGGTCTGGGGAATGCTGGTCGGGCTTCTGGCAGAGGAAACCTGCACTCAAAGATGTGCCAAGAGAGGCACAACTAGCGGGAAAAGCTGGCCTATCGGGAGGTGCCTAGCCAAGATTCACAGGAAGTTCTCCAGGATTCTTCTGTTTCGCCTTAGCTCGTCTGTTCTTGAACCACACCTGGAGACACAAGGGAGAGAGATCAGGAGAGGCCAGGCGCCCCATGGATGTCCCTATCAGAAGATGCTAGATGAAAAGCCTGGAGCTCGGTCTACCCAGCACCTAACACAGAAGTCTAAGGTTCCTGGAATCAAGAAGTAGGAAAACTGGAAGAGATATGACCTGAGATATGAGGGAGCTTCTACTAGAAGCTTGGAATTTGGAGGGGATCCCTGATGTTTAGGCCAATAAGACAATTTGAGGCATCATTATCCCCCTGCGTCACAGCATGAGTCTGCACTAAGGGGCTGAGGGGCATTCCAATCCACCCTGGGATACAGCGTCATTACCCTGCTACAAAGTGTTACTGGGTCAAGTAGCCCCAATAATGCTGGGCCACCAGTAATAGAGGATTCAGGTGTGTATGGGTGGCTCTTGGCGGACAAGCTATCACAATAGAAGAAAGGGAGACATGAGGGGACACACCTTGATAGTGTGCTCCTTTAAGGAGAATCTTTGAGCCAGTGCCATGCATTGCTCCTGGCTCACATATTTGCCCTTTTAAAAATGTTCCTCAAGGACAAGTTTCTGTTCCTGTGTGAACAGAGTGCATTTCTGCTGCTGCTTCCTTGGTTCTCCAGGTGAATCTTGTGACCTTGGTGTGACTTTAGATTGGAGGAAACCCAGTTGAAATGGTGGAACTGAGGCACTCGGGGAACCTTGTGTATCTGAGTTCACTGGAGAACTGCCTGATTTGTTACTGAGAAGTACACTGGGGCTTCCACTCACTCCAGGAGGCAAGGAGGATCCTTGGGGAACTTGAGAGCCGGTGATTACAGGAGAATTTGATCCCATTGTGAGATCTTCCTACACTGGAGAACTGGGATTAAAAACAGATCATAGAAGCCCCACAGTCACTGAGTCCTACACTATTTCTTTGCCAAAAACTGCTATAGGCTTGTTGTGACCTCAAGCACCAAACACCCATATTAACACCACATGTTACCAAGCCAGCTCCAATAGCTCCCACTCTCCCCCTATCTAGGTACCACTCAACCAACCTTAAGGCCTCACCTCACCAGGAAATCAGGAGGTTGCTGCAACTTGCTCAGAGCCCTCTCAGTGTTTGAACACTAGTCTGAGAAGCAGGGCTTAAATACCTTCTCCAAGGTGAAAATTCAGAAAGCTCCACCCATCTTTTGGCTCCTCCCACACTACAGGCTACCTTATCCATTACTCAAAACTACCAGTTTATGCCCTTCAGTATCCTACCCATCTCCAGACAGTCCTAATCTTACTAATTCAAACATAATTGTTTTTTCTTAATTCAAAGTCTTTCTATTTTCCCAAGGGACCTGCCATTCGCAATGTTGACCAACCTGGCCTTAAACTTACAGATATCATTTTTGCTCATGCTCCTGAAGACTAGCATTAAAGGAGTGAGGAACCAGGACCCAGGGAGTTTTAATTATCATCTTCCAAACAGTTATGGAGGTAGTGACAGCAATGTGTGAAAAATGGAAACTAAGAGAATATTGGTCCTACCATCTTGGCTCTGATGTCCAGATTGAATCTGTGATCAAATGTTGCCCTGTTTGGCAGCCTTTACCATGACTGTTAGATCTTGGAAAAATTATGGAAGTTAGGGCCATTTTTGCTTCTACATGCCAGTTTTGGGACACCAGACCTGTTTGTATTGGAGATGGAGAAAGAAAATGCAGGAGTTGAAGACTAGCCTAGACATATTAGCTCCAAATCCTGCCTTGGATTCATGTGATCCTGTCTCAACAGGAAAAAGTCAATCAAGCAACAACAGACAAAAAACTCACCATGAGTCTCGAGAATTTCACAAGAGAAAACAAATCATGAACCATTAGTGTTATCAAGCGTTACCTCATAGCAAAATCTGAGGACCTAGACCTGTAATCCCAGCTACTTGTAAAGCTTCATCAGGAGAACTGCCAGTTCACCAAGGACAGACTGGGCTAGTGTGACTTTGGGATCAACCAGGGATATGTGGCTTGAAGTTTTCATTTGAAAAAAAATGGGATCAACATTTGAGATTTTTCTAGTGATACAGATGCCACTTTGCATTTCCACTACATGTAGGACCCTGATTCAATCACCAGTCTTTAGAAGTTCAGGAAGGGAAGGAGGAGATAATGCATGGTATTATTATGTTTTGTGAGGAAGGCATGACAAGAGACAAATGAGATGGAATGTTTGAGGTGGCTTGAGATGAACATTCCAAACTCATCTTTGGTCCTAAACCAAAACCCAAGAAGATTTCTTTTTTTCTCATTTTTCTTTTTTTTGTTATTTATTATATTTGTGTTTTAATTTTACACATCAGCCATGAGTTCCCCTGTCCTCCCCGTCCCGTCCCTGCCCCCAACTTCACCCATCCCCTCCCCTCCATTCCCATCTTCTCCAGGGCCAAGACTTCCCTGGGGATTCATTTAAACCTGGTGGATTCAGTACAGGCAGGTCCAGTCCCCTCTTTCAAGGCTGAGCAAAGTGTCCCTGTGTAAGCCCAAGGTTCCAAACAGCCAGCTCATGCACTAAGGATAGGTCCCAGTCCCACACCCTGGGTGCCTCCAAACAGTACAAGCTATTCAATTGTCTCAGTTATCCAGAGGGCCTGATCCAGCTGGGGGCTCCTCAGCCTTTGGTTCATAATTCATGTGCTTCCATTTGTTTGGCTATTTGTCCCTGTGCTTTTCCAATCTTGGTCTCAACAATTCACACTCTTACAGTCCCTCCTCTTTCTCAACAATTGGACTCCTGGAGCTCCACCTGGGGCCTGGCTGAGGATCTCTGCATCCACTTCCATCAGTTATTGGATGAGAGTTCCAGCTCGACTGTTAGGAAGTTTGGCCATCTGATCACCAGACTCGGTCAGATCAGGCTTTCTCTCAACCATTGCCAGCAGTCTACAGAGGATGCATCATTGAGGATTTCTGGGGACCTCTCCAGCACTCTGCCTATTCCTGTTCTCAGGTGGTCATCATTTATCATGCTCTGTTATTGTTTGTTCTCCCTTTCTGTTCTTGATCTAGCTGGGATCTTCTACTCCCCTAAGCTTTCTTTCCCTCAAACCTTGCCCTTCATTACTCCCACTGTCGTCCAGGTAGTTCATGTAGATCTCACCCATTTTTCTGTCATTGGGTGATCCCTGTGTCTTTCCTAGGGTCCCGATATGCTAAGAGGGAAATTCATAGCCATGTGATAAAATGTCCACGCTGATTTCCATAATGTCTCCACTGCTTTCCAGAGCTTGCAATCACAGTAAGTGTATGAGGGTTCCCTTTTTCCCACATCTTCAGCATCATTTACTGTTGCCAGTACTTGTTGTTGACTTGTTTCTCTTCATAATAGCCATTCTCACTGGAGTAAAATGAAATTTCAAAGTAGTTTCAAATTTCATTTTTTTTTTTACTTTAAAGGTGTTGACCAATTTTTTATTATTATTTATTTTTTTAATTTAATTTAATTTTACATATCAGCCATGGGTTCCCCTGTCCTCCCCCCTCCCAGCCCCGCCTTCCCCCCAGCCCTCTCCCTCATTCCCATCTCTTCCAGGGCAAAGACTCCACTGGGGATTCATTTAAACCTGGTGGATTCAGTACAGGCAGGTCCAGTCCCCTCCTTCCAGGCTGAGCAAAGTATCCCTGCACAAGCCCCAGGTTCCAAACAACCAGCTCGTGCACTAAGGACAGGTCTGAGTCCCACTGCCTAGATGCCTCCCAGACAGTACAAGCTATTCAATTGTCTCACTTATCCAGAGGGCCTGATCCAGCTGGGGGCTCCACAGCCTTTGGTTCATAATTCATGTGTTTCCATTAGTTTGGCTATTTGTCCCTGTGCCTCTCCAATCTTGGCCTCAACAATTCATGCTCTTACAGTCCCTACTCTTTCTCAACAATTGGACTCCTGGAGCTCCACCTGGGGCCTGGCTGAGGATCTCTGCATCCACTTCCATCAGTTATTGGATGAGAGTTCCAGCTCGACTGTTAGGAAGTTTGGCCATCTGATCACCAGACTCGGTCAGATCAGGCTTTCTCTCAACCATTGCCAGCAGTCTACAGAGGATGTATCATTGAGGATTTCTGGGGACCACTCCAACACTCTGCCTATTCCTGTTCTCATGTGGTCTTCATTTAACATGGTCTGTTATTGTTTGTTCTCCCTTTCTGTTCTTGATCTAGCGGGGATCTTCTACTCCCCTAAGCTTTCTTTCCCTTAAACCTTGCACTTCATTACTCCCACTGTCATCCAGGTAGTTCATGAAGATCTCATCCATTTCTCTGTCATTGGGTGATCCCTGGGTCTTTCCTAGGGTCCCGTTTTTCTAGGTAGCCTCGCTGGAGTTGTGTAGCAGTCTAGTCATCTTTGTTTTACATCTAGTATCCTCCTATGAGTGAGTACATACCATGTTTGTCTTTCTGAGTCTGGATTACCTCACTCAGGATGATTTTTTCTAGATCCATCCATTTGCCTGCAAACCTTATGATGTCATTGTGTTTCTATGCTGAGTAGTAGTACCCCATTGTGTATATGTACCATATTTTCTTTATCCATAATTCAGTGGAAGGGCATCTAGGTTGTTTCCAGGTTCTGGCTATTACAAACAATGCTGATATGAACATAGCTGATCAAATGCCCTTGTGGTATGATTGAGCATTCCTTGGGTATATGCTCAAGAGTGGTACAGCTGGGTCTTGGGGGAGAAGGATTCCCAATTTTCTAAGGAAGCACCATATTGATTTCCAAAGTGGCTGTATAAGCTTGCATTCCCACCAGCAGTGGAGGAGAGTTCCCCTTGCTCCACATCCTCTCCAGCATAAGCTGTCTTCAGTGTTTTTGATCTTAGCCATTCTGACAAGTGTAAGATGGTATCTCAGAGTTCTTTTGATTTGCATTTCCCGGATAATTAGGGATGTTGTGCAATTCCTTAAATGTCTTTCAGCCATTTGAACTCCCTCTGTGGAGAATTCTCTGTTTAGTTCTATAGCCCATTTCTTAATTGGACTGTTGGGCATTTTGATGTCTAATTTCTTGAGTTCTTGATATATTCTGGATATCAGCCCTCTGTCAGATGAGGGATTGGTAAAGACCTTTTCCCATTCTGTAGTCTGTCGCTTTATCTTGTTGACAGTGTCCTTTGCTCTACAAAAGCTTCTCAGTTTCAACAGGTCCCATTGATTGATTGTTTCTCTCAGTGTCTGTGCCACTGGTGTTATATTTAGAAAGTGATCTCCTATGCCAATGCGTTCAAGAATACTTCCTAATTTCTTTTCTATCAGGTTCAGAGTAACTGGATTTAAGTTGAGGTCTTTGATCCACTTGGACTTAAGTTTTGTGCACGATGTCAGATATGGACCTATTTGCAGACTTCTACATGTCAACATCCAGTTATGCCAGCACAATTTGTTGAAGATGGTTTCTTTTTTCCATTGTACAGTTTTAGCTTCTTTGTCAAAAATTATATGTTTGTAGGTATGCACGTTAATGTCAATGTCTTCAATTCGATCACATGTCAGTTTTTATGCCAGTACCAAGCTGTTTTTATTATGGTAGCTCTATAGTAGAGATTGAGGTCAGGGATTGTGATGCCTCCAGAGGATTCTTTTGGCTATCCTTGTTTTTCTGTTTTTCCATATGAAGTTGAGTATCATTCTTTCCACGTCTGTGAAGAATTGTGTTGGTAATTTGATGGAGATTGTGTTGATTCTGTGGATTGCTTTTGGTAAGATCGCCATTTTTACAATGTTAATCCTGCCTATCCATGAGCATGGGAGATCTTTCCATTTTCTGACATCTTCAATTTCTCTTTTCAGGGACTTAAAGTTCTTGTCATATAGGTCCTTCACATGCTTAGTTAGAGTAACTCCAAGGTATTTTACATCATTTGTGGCTATTGTAAAGGGTGATATATCTCTGATTTCCTTCTCAGCCTGTTTGTATATTGTATATAGGAGGTCTACTGATTATTTTTAGTTGATCTTGTATCCTGCTAGGTTGCTGACTGTGTTTTTAAGCTGTATCAGTTCCTTGTCATTTGCAAATAGGGAAAGCTTGACTTCTTCCTTTCCCCTTAATCTCCTTATGTTGTCTTATTGCTCTGGCTAGAACTTCAAGTACTATATTGAATAAGTATGGGGAGAGGGGACAGCCTTGTCTTGTTCCTGATTTTAATGGTATTCCTTTGAGTTTCTCTCCATTTAATTTGATGTTGGCTGTTGGCTTGCTGTAGATTGCCTTTATTATGTTTAAGTGTGTTCCCTGTATTCCTGATCGCTCCAAGACCTTTATCATGAAAGGGTGTTGGATTTTGTCAAATGCCTTTTTTGCATCTAGTGAGATGATCATGTGGTTTTTCCTTGAGTTTGTTTATAAGGTGTATTAGATTGACACACTTTCATATGTTGAACTGACCTTGCATCCCTGGGATGAATCCTTCTTGATCATGATGGATAATTGTTTTGATGTGTTCTTGGAGTCTGTTTGCCAGTATTTTATTGAGTATTTTTGCCTCAGTGTTCATGAGGGAGATCGGTCTGTAGTTCTCTTTGTTTGTTGCATCATTGTTTGGTTTAGGAATCAGGGTAATTGTAACCTCATAGAAGGAGACTGGTAACATTCCTTCAGCTTCTATTGTGTAGAACAATTTCAAAAGTATTGGTATTAAGTCTTCTTTGAAGATCGGGCAGAATTCTGCACTGAAATCATGTGGTCCTGGGCTCTTTTTGGTTGGGAGACTTTTAATGACTGATTCTATTTCCTTGGTGGTTATTGGACTATTTAAATGGTTGTGTGGTCTTGATTTAACTTAAGTGTGTGGTTCCTATCCAGGAAATTATCCATTTCTTTTAGATTTTCCAGTTTCATGGAGTAGAGGTGTTTCAAGTATGACCTGATGATTCTCTGGATTTCCTCATTGTCTGTTGTTATGTCCCCCTTTTCATTTCTGATTTTGTTAATTTGGATGCTCTCCCTCTCTGTCTTTTGGTTAATTTGGATAAGGGCTTATCTATCTTGGTGATTTTTTCAAAGAACCAACTCTTTATTTCATTAATTTTTTGTATTGTTCTCTTTATTTCTATTTTATTGATTTCAGCTCACAATTTGATAATTTCTCGGTATCTGTTCTTCCCTGGGCAGCATTTTCAAATAATAACAATGCTCATGTTGAGAAAGAAATAAGAAAAACTACTGTTCACAATAGCTTAAAATATAATGGGACTAATGCTTCGAGTCACAGAAATATGAAGTAATTACTCAGCTGGCAATGACCAGGCTAACCCAGCAGAGCCCCTGGTTATAGCCAAACTTAAGGAGTTTTGGTGATATTGGCTTTTGAAAGTATTAGCTGTTTCCTGAAGTAAATTTATTGTGTGCTATTATAGCTTTCCCATCTGATTCTTCCCCAAGAATTTTTAACAGTGTGTTTGATCATTTATTTGGCACAACTTCCCCTATACATTTAGGGTATTTGGATAACATCCCCAGCTGTGTATGGAAACAGTCACACAGTTAATACTTGTTTCCCACATCCAGGTCTTTGTTTGTTTCTCCACTATAAACTTAGAGACCTGCCTTCTTGCAGGTATCTTCATTGGCAGACATTTGTTAAGTGTTAAGTGTCTAGGCAAAAGTATCTCATTTGAGACATTTGGAGACACTCAAGGACATAGAATCCCAATGTTTGAATTTGTTGATTCTCAGCCTGAAGGGATAGGGAGCAAATGTGCCCTGGTCTCACCCCACTTGCAGATTGGAAATTGCTGCCCCACATATAAACAACCATTGGAACTGGAAAGGGCATAGATCTAAGAGGTGAACCTGCTACTATAAGTTTCAGAATGCAGTATACTTTCTAGCTGTTTTCTTAATACCTATCTTTTACACACAGATAAATATAGTTCTCACCCTCATCAAAGAAGCTTTTGTAACATATGGAGACTATTACAAAGTCCCACATCTGGTCAAAATGCAGAGAATTATGGGGCATACAGGATGACATGAGCTACAACAATGGTGCCGAGAAGAAGTTAGCCCAAGTTGTTTATGATGAGATTAGATACAAAGATCAGGACATGATGTCAGTGCATAAACAGCTCATAAACAAAGAAATGAGCATAGGGTGATCTTTAAATTGCTTGGTTGGTTCCTTCCACTTGCTCCTAGGGTTCTGAGGTTTTCTGCTAAAAAAAGAGGCTTACTGTCTAATAATAAATGAGTTCTTGTTTGATTTGATTCTCCACTGCATCTGATTGTCTCCATGTAAGAAGAAGCCTGAGGAACAGGCGAGTGGCATGCTTACCTTTCCTTGGTTCCAGGCCACCTCTTCAGAGGTGACCTAAGTTCCTGGTGGGGCAAGACCCCATAGAGAATGATTGACTATAAGGTGCCCAA
This sequence comes from Onychomys torridus, assembly GCF_903995425.1. NCBI lineage: Eukaryota > Metazoa > Chordata > Mammalia > Rodentia > Cricetidae > Onychomys > Onychomys torridus. Next base: position 4,071 of record NW_023411572.1, on the reverse strand, counting down.
GCACAATTGATACATCTGCAGTGAATCCATTCAGTCTAAGACTTGGGAAACACACAGAAGAGGGACAGAAGGACCCCAGGGGCTAAGGATCTCTGTTGATAGTATGTATTCCCTAGTCATGACAGAAAAATACACCCATGAACTCTCAGAACTATATTAAGTGAAATGCACCACCATAATCACACCAGTTGGTATTGAAAAAAGGACAGGAAAATTGTACATGTTCTCTAGATGAGGGAGTACAGCAGGTCAACAGCTACTGAAAGAGAGAGAGAATCAGGTGCCTCAGTAGGGAAATCCCATATTGGTTTTCCAATGACAAGTGCGCCACTCAGAATACATTCACATACAAACAGAACTAATTGGACTCAGTAGGTTATATGTACATCATATCATACACATACACACACACACACATACACATACACATATACATAAACATAAACTGAAAAGTAAAGAAGAAATCATGAATTCGGGAAGGGGGTGAGACATTGGAGGAGGAGAGTGAGGGGGAGAACCATATAGCACAGCTAAGGAATTGAGTTTCTCAAAAATAACCACTACTTTTTAAAAAAAGAATTGCATGTGGTAACATTCTGTATGATCTCTGTAACTTTTATACACATTTGAAACTATTCTGAAAGCTGAATTGTATTAGAAAACATTTTAAATGAAGCCACAGTTCTATGTCCCAGTACCTGTTATTGAGTTTCTTGTTTGGGGTCATGAACTTGGGCTCACAAATGCTGCAGAATGATCTCTGAATGGGTCCACAATTGCTTAACACAACAACCTTTGACTGGTTGTTACACTATTTCTTCCCATCAGTAGTTAGTTTTGCAAGGAACTGTGGGGTGTTAATGATTTCTTTGCCTGCACTATAACTATTACCTCTCAACATTTGCTAGAGCTGAAAAGGTGGCTAAAGCTGTAATCCTAACAGCACCCACAAAGAGCTCTTTGCCATGTCAGACTACCTTTGGTTTGAAGGGATGCCTTTCCCTTTTATGGAGTATGAAAAAGAAATAATTGAAGAAACTCGTGATAAGTTTGTGATCAGAGATGAAGACACAATCATCGTGACTTATCCTAAATCAGGTAAGAACTGTTAGTGAAAATGATCCTGAGTGTATGAGGAAGGATAGGGCTTTGATCCTCATTCATTTGGGTGATGAGTGGAGTGATCTATATATCTGATGTTTAAAATATTTGTGGGCATTGAGAGCCGTGTGTGAGTGCATTTTCACTCAGAGAAAGACCTCCAGCCTGGTCTGTGTGGGGAGAGGGTCTCTAAGCCATGTAAGCAATGCCAGTGGATCCTAAGGCAGACTCTGGCATTGTTCTGTCTCTGTGGAGGAGAATGGAAGGTGGAAATGAGGAAAATAAACAGAAGAAATAGCACCAAGATATAAAGGCATGGATGTAAGAATATGTAGAGGAGAGGACAATGTCAGGAAGAAGAAGAATTACCGTGGACCTTGTCTAGGGAGTGAAAACAGTCTCAAAACTCAAGAAACCAAAAAGAAGCAGCATGGGCTTCGGGGAGGGATGTTTGCTGGGTGGCAGAAGCACTGGACAGAGGAAAGTTTTAGGTTGCTGACATTGACAGTGAAAGAACCTGGAAAAGCCAAGGGCAGTGGAATGCATGAAGAAGGTTCATACAATGGCCCAGAGCAGAGAGCTAGAGAAATACCCAAGGACAAGTGAACATGTAAACATAAATACAAGAGTGTGTGGAAAAGAGACAGAAGGGGATTTATTCACTAAAGAGAAGCAATTCTCATACATATACTGCAGCATGGATGCATCTCAATTGCTTTGTATTAAAAGAAAGGAGCTCCTCTCAAATACAGAGTCCACAACTACATTGCTGTGAAGTATCTGGGAAAGTAGAACTCACAGCACCAGAATGTAGAATGATGATGGCCTAGGACTTGAGGGGATGTTCAGGTGGAATTAACTGAGTATAGTGTCAGTTTTTCCATGTGAAGCATTGGCAATGTACTGGATGAATATACTTTGTGCTTAGAGCATGTGGACATTGTGAACACCACAGGTCTGTGTGCTTGGAAACAGCTGCACTGTAAATTGTACAGGTGTACACTTTTCTACTTGAGGCTTTTTAACAAGTACTGTTGAAATGAGTGACCATTACTTTTCCTTCTTCAGGAACTAACTGGCTGATTTGAGATTGTCTGCTTGATTCAGTCCAAGGGGGATCCCAATTGGATCCAATCTGTGCCTATCTGGGACCGTACACCCTGGATTGAGACGCAAAACGGATATCCACTATTAATCAATAAGGAAGGACCACATCTCATCAGCTCCCACCTTCCCTTCCATCTTTTCCCCAAGTCTTTCTTCAGTTCAAAGGCCAAGGTCAGTGACCACTGGTTGAGAAATCTTTGACCAAATGTTCTTTGAATTTCATCTATCTTGATGGGCCTTGGAGATGTTGGTGAAATGTATTCAGATTGTGTAGGTTGTGGATTGGAAGCCAAGATTCTCATGCAGTAACTAAGGGATGCAGATGTGTCTCTACCTCAGACTACATCAGAGTACCAGAATGTCAAGTACCACACAGTGGTCCTGGGCAGATATATAAAAGAAAGTGAAATATCAACTAGAGCATTCAGGAACTACACATACAGGTCAAGAAGAGGGCAAACTCTAGTGTACAGTGGACATTACTGTTTTGCTGTCATCAAAGTCAATTAGCTAATTGTAATTCTACATATATCCCATGAGAAGTGTGTGAATTAGTGTGTGAGAGGGTTTCTCAAAGAAGAAGCAACCTGACCAGGCATCAGTGCTCTAATCACGGAAATTGTTCAGCAGTCATGGCTCAGTTGTACCCACTGTGTGTTGCTGTATCTAGCTCTCCATTGAGATCAGTAGCCACAGATATCACCCACACCACTGATAGAGGATCTCCAGAATTAAAAGTGATATGCAGGTTCTGAACTATCATAGTTTCTAGTTAATAAGAATGTTTTCTGGAATGTTCTGCACCATGGAACTTAAAAATATTTTATATGTAAAATACACAGACAAAAGTAGAACTATTATCTGTCTTGCTAAATCAAAATGAAGTTGTGACATTATAAGTATGTGTGTTATGTGTATTTAGTGAAATCTTGGCTGGAGAAATTGAAGTTTACAAAGTTGAATTCTAGAATAATGTTACAAAGAACATTGGTACAAAATATGAATTTCCTTTTACTAAAATTATTATTTATTATTAATTTGTTTCTTTTGTTTGTGATTATAACATAAATATATGCAACATTCCCCTTTCTTTCTCTCTCCAAGCTTTCCTCCTTTCTCTATTTCAAATATGCCATCTTTTTTTCATTAATTGTTGTTACATCTGTATATGTATCTATGTATTTCTCAATATTTAAATACAATCTGCTCAGTAAATAAAATGTTACTTGTATGTATGTTTCCAGGGTTGAGCATTTGGAATTGCATATCCAATTGTTATGGTTTTCCCAGGGAAAGTCTATTTCTCCAACTCTCTGCATTTCTGAGTTGCCTATAGGTCTTTGTGTTCACTGTTGTGAGATCTGCACCATGATTCTTTGAATGTTATATTTGGTAGTTACAGTTGTGGAAAACACTTAGTTTCTCATATTGCAGATATATTTAGCACAGTACTCATCTCTGTGTATATTAGATGTTCTTTCATATTGGATGGATGGTTTTTCACACTGTAAGATATTGATCTTTACAACTTTAGGATCAGTCTTGAAATTTTGTTATTGTTGTTTTGTTTTTAATGTTTTAGTGACCTGAGCAATTTCGCTGTTACATGTTTGTAAATTAAATAAATTTATAAAATAGGATTCTCACTATAGATAGCTTACACTTATGTAAATATTTTGTCCAAATAAAAATAATATTTTTAGAAACCTCATAGAGTTTATTGATATTTCATATAAATTGTACCAGTTAAAAGTTTTGGAATAGCAATGTTGACCATCATGTACATGTTTCTCTATTTAAGGTGATCTATGTCATCAGAAATCCCAGAGATGTTCTTGTGTCTGGTTATTTTTCTGGTAAGAC
>NW_023411571.1:0-9896 GCF_903995425.1 Onychomys torridus | reverse complement strand
AATCACTCAACCTAGTTTAAATTGTGGAGGCCAGGTTCAGAGACACTGTCTCAGAGGAGGTGGAGGACACGTGACTGTGACACTTAGATTGTCTTTTGACTTCCACATGCCATACACATGAAAACACATTCATAAAAACTAAGAAAAGGTCTGCAGCTGTAGGTCAGAGGTGGAGCCCCGCCTAGAATACCCCAGTGAGGGGCTGGGGGCGTGGTCAGGGTGGAGCCCCGCCTAGAATCCCCAGTGAGGGGCTGGGGGCGTGCTTTTCTATCAGTGACTCCAACACAACCTCCGAGTAAACCTTGGATCCTTTTGCCTCAGGTGTGCACCCCCACACCTGACTTTTATGTGGGTTTTGAGGGTAGAACTCAGTCTCTTATGGACTGAACCATCTTCCTAGCCCTCTCCTTACTTATTTTGATACAGAGTCTCTCTTTGTAGCCTAGGCTAGCCTTGAAGTCAGGGGGCTTCTGCCTCACCCTGAGTTGCTGGAGGACAGATGTGGGCCACTGTGTCCAGTTACTTCTCTTGTTCTGTGTGCAGCCCAGGGCTCAGCTTGAACTGCATTCACCATCTGAACCAGGCCCCTTTGCCACGTTGTACAAAGAAGTTTGGCACATGTACCAGTGGAGGAAACCCTGTTTCCTGTACCCCAAAGCCTAGCCTGTGGTCAGACAAAGTATGGTGCCCAGAACCCTAATTCCTTCCAGAATCTCCTGGGTGCCTTGGGTGCAGGCAGCTTGTCCAATCCAGACTCCGTCCTCAGAGCAGCCAAGGACTGATTAGTGGAACCCAGGAGTGCAGGGTCCAGGCCTGCAGGACCCCTCCAAGCAGAACCTCCTCCTCCAGGGGATAGCAGTTGGGTTTGCTCTGGGGGTGTTAGTCACAAAGTCCCCAGTTAGAGTGGCACCATCAGTGGTGTCCATGCCCAAGGGTAGGCTAGGGATGTCTTAAAAATAAATTTCACTTGCTTGTTTATTGTGGGAGTAGGGACATCTGTGTCACAGTGCTTGTGTGGGAATCGGAGGATGACTTTTGGGAGTGGGTTTTCTCTTGAGGCAGGTGTGTCCTGGCAGTAGACTTGGCAGCAAACACCTTTACCAACGGAGCCATCTTAATGGCTCACTTTTTTAAAAGTTGTTTTTGTTTGATTTTAAACTATTTATTTATTTATTTGGTTTTTCAACTTGGGGTTTCTTTGTGTAGTTTTGGTGCCTGTCCTGAATCTTGCTCTGTAGACCAGGCTGGCCTCGAACTCACAGGGGTCCACCTGGCTCTGCCTCCCGAGTGCTGGGATTAGAGGCATGTGCCACCACCGCCCGGCCAAAAATAATTTTTTTAATGTGTATGAGTATTCTGCTTGCATGTATGCCTGCCTGTGCTAGGCCAGGAGGAGGCATCAGGTCCTCTGGAACTAGAGTTGCAGGTGAGTAGGAGCTGACTTGTGGGGGCTGGGAACCAAATCCAGGTCCTGTGCAACAGCAGCCAGCGCCCTCACCACTGAACCATCACTCCGGCCCTGAGGTTTTGGTTGAGGCATGGTCTAATTCTGTAGCCCAGGCTGGGCCTTAAGGTGCAGCCATCCTCCAGCCTAGGCCTCCAAGCTGCTGGCGTGACCAGTGTCAGGTGCCACACTGCAGAGTGAGTTCCCGCCCAGCCCAAGCTACAGGCTGAGCCCCCAACACTAAGATGTAGTAGCAGGCAGCTGCTTCTCCCACCTCTCTCTTCTGTCTTCCCCAGAGGCTGGTGGTTGTCTGTCCTGCTCAAAGCTGCTCTGATCTTTCAAGGCACATCGGAACCCACGGGATCGGGTGAGCTGCTGGGGTCTTGTTGGGGCATACAATACTATCCTTGCAGTCAGTGCCCAGCAAGGGCGGCTCCCCAGGCGTCACCTGCAAAGCCTGGGGTGAGATTCCAGGGCAGCCATCACTCATGCCTTCTCATCCTCCTTCCCAGTCGGGGGCCACGCCCCTCATGATAGCAGCTCAGATGTGTCACACAGATCTGTGCCGCCTCCTCCTACAGCAGGGGGCTGAAGCAAATGACCAGGACCTGCAAGGCAGGTGAGCACCTCCCCTCCCAACCTTTCCATCCTATGCTGTGTGACTTAGAGCAGGTATCTGGACCTCTCTGAGCTGGGACCTAGGAAGCCTCTTTTTAGTCTTCCTGGCCCGGGTGTAGAGAAGGGTTCAGGGGGTTGGGGACAAACCTCTGCCTCCTCAGCAGCCCTTTACTCCCACAGGACAGCCTTGATGCTGGCATGTGAAGGGGCCACTCCCGAGACCGTTGAAGTACTCCTGCAGGGTGGAGCCCAGCTGGGCATCACTGATGCACTGGGCCAGGACGCCACTCACTATGGAGCCCTGACCAGGGACAAACTCATCTTGCAGCTTCTACAGGAGTCTGCGCAGCGCCCTTCACCTCCCAGTGGTGTGCATCCCCCCTCCCACCGCCCCCCCCCCCCGTCCTTCTAGGCAGTTTCTGATCATCCCCTTATTTGCTTGTTACTGATAGTTTCAAGGTATCCCAATCTGCAGGGTCATGAAAATTTTCATGTTTCCCCTGCTCAGGCCAATTTCTAGGAGCCCAAGAGGACTTAAGAGTGGTCTGAGGGTCCACTGTGATTTCTTGGGTCACCCTTAGTGTGGAGACTGCCTTTCCAAACAGGTGACAACCCACACCACCCCTCTTCCAACTTGGAAGATCCACTGCCCTCCCCACATAGATCCCACCTCTGTAGGTTTCTACCTTAGAGTCCCTCATTCAGAAGCTGGGTTTTGTGGTGCATGACCAGACTAGAGCACTCGGATCTGAGTTTGAGGCTAGCCTGGGCTACAGAGTGAGACTCCCCCTCAGAAAAACAACAACAAAAGCACTGGTGCTTGGGAAGCTGAGAGAGCCCTCTGAGTACCCTGGGCTGGCCAACAGCCTTCCTAGAGCTGAGAACACAGAACTGGGTCCCTGACTCTGCTTTCCCTCCCTGTTGGCCTCTCTAGAGGATGACTCCGGAGAAGCCTCCTCTCAGGTAGGAATCAGGAAGGAAGGAGGGACAGTCCCTGTCCCATGCACACACTCCCTCCCCACTCCTCCCACCCCCCAAGGAAGAGACAGAAACTCTGTCACCTCTACTCTGGGATCTGCTGCCACTCAGTGGCAGTCCTACACACCGGGACAGAGGGGCCTGCATGGGAGTTGCTAAGAGCTGATTCAGACAGAGGAAAAGACTGGCCACTTTCTCTGCCCCGCCCCAAGTCTTCTGTGTCTGAGGCTTCATAGGGGATAGGAAATGTCACAGAGGACAGTAGAGCCTGGGGAAGGGACCTCAGCGAACAGTGGGAGATGGGGTGAATAGGGTGGACTCGGGGTCCATCACAGGACGTCAGGGGGGAGCTGAGGCTGCTGATGGCTGGGGAGCTGGTTATGGTGGGTCCCCTGAGTAGATCCTGACACAGGTCTCATGTCCTACATCCATCCCCCTGTGCCCACACCAGAACTCAGTGTCCAGCCGTGAAAAGCAAGGGGCCCCTAAGAAGCGAAAGGCACCCCAGCCTCCAGCCAGCACACCTGTTCCCGTAAGAGATGGGGTTGGCCTGGGGTGGGAGGGGGCTCTGCCTCACACTCAGGATGGTGCATCCCTGGAGACCTCACCTAAAGTGGCTTCCCTTGGTGGGGAGGAGACAGGACGATCAGGATGCTTATGAGGAGATTGTACGTCTGCGCCAAGAGAGAGGCCGGCTCCTACAGAAGATCAGGGGACTGGAACAGAACAAGGAACGGAGGAGAAGGTAGGTTAGGAGGCTGCAAGGCCTGTGGTCTGAGCGTGGGGAAGCTATTCCTTGGGACACCATACCCCTACCTTCCTCCCCTTCCTTCTCCCTCAGCTCCAGACACTCAGCCCCTCACTGGCCTTCCCACATGGTGGGCTCTGTCCTGCCCCAGGGCCTTTGCACTTGGTGTTTGCAGTAGAGAATTGCTGTCTGCCTGGCTGTCCCCAAGGCTCCCTTCCTCACAGGCTCTGCTTGTTACAGACTGACACCTCCCCAGCCCACCTTATTTAAAATTGTACCCTCATTTTCAGCTTCCCTCATTTCCACCATAGTGCTCCACCACTCAAAGGCATGCCCCTGAGGGCAGGCTCTGGTGAAGGGGCCAAGCTCAGAGAGGATAAATACTGGATGAATGACTGGCCTGTGGTTAGGAGTGAATAAATGAGTGAATGAATGAATGAGTGAATGAATGAATGGCCTGGAACAGTGTCTGCTATGGAGCAGGCACTGGGCTAACACACCTTGAGTGAGTGGGGAGAGGACAGAATGGGGTCTGGCGCACAGCATGGATGGTCATTCATAGTGGCACACAGTAGGTGCTCAGTGTATGTGGAGAATAGAGTCATGGCAGGCACACACTAGGTGGTGCATGACTATCCAGCTCTGTCCTGCTCCATCCAGTCCCTACCACTTCTACCTGCAGCCCCTGGAAGCAGAGGCCAGCTCAGTGCACAGTCTGGAGAGGCAGGTAGGTGTGAAGGGCCAGTGCTTGGGGGGTCCAGGGTCCTTGATTCCAGGAACTTCAGGTTCTGCGTCGTCAGGTCCTGAAGTGCTGATGTCGACCTCTGCAGGTGCAGGAGCTGCAGCAGCTGCTGGTGGAGAAGCAGGAGGAGAAGGAGAGCCTGGGCCGGGAGGTGGAGAGCCTGCAGAGCCTCCTGTCCCTGCTGGAGGTGAGCTGGAGCCTGGGAGGGCGAGGCCGGGGGGGGGGGGGGGTGTTAGGGTGCTGCTATGGGCATAGGGCAAGAAGCTGGACAGGATGGGGTCAAAGACTGGGGGAGGGACCAGAGGCTGGGTGGGGTTGGAGTCTGGAATGGGAGTAGAGGTGTGTGGAAAGTCTGAGGACAAGGACAGAGCCATTATCAAAGTGTGGTCCCAGTGCAGGGAAGGGGCAAGGGGCAGGATCACTGCACAGGAATGGGAAGGACCATGGCAGGGGTGGGTGGTGCCAGGATGGGTGGGCGGGGCTTGACAAGTGGGGCCGAATCTCTTTCAGTGTTGGGTGGATCTTTTTTTTTTTTTTTTTTTTTTTTTAATTTTTTTCGAGACAGGGTTTCTCTGTGTAGCTTTGCGCCTTTCCTGGAACTCACTTTGGAGACCAGGCTGGCCTCGAACTCACAGAGACCCGCTTGGCTCTGCCTCCCGAGTGCTGGGATTACAGGCCAATGGAGCTGAGGCTAGGGGAGCTCATGCCACCACCCTGGAGGCCACGGGGGCACAAGCCTTGGCCACAGACACCATGGGAGCGCAGGCCACCTTGAAGGAGGCCAACGGAGCCAAGGCCATGGGACTCAAGGCCACGGAAGCGGGGGCCACCAGCACAGAGGGCCCCTGCACTGCGGCCCTGCACCCGGGGGCGGCGGCGGCGGCGCTGCAGGCCGAGCTGGAGACCCGGATCCGGGGCCTGGAGGAGGCGCTGCGCCAGCGGGAGCGGGAGGCGGAGGCCGAGCTGGAGGCCGCCAGGGGCCGGTTTGCAGAGGCGGAGGCGGAGGCGGAGGCGGAGGAGGCCGCACGGGGGCGGAGCCGGGAGTTGGAGGCGCTGCGGGAGCTGCTGGCCACGGCCATGGCCACGGGCGAGCACGCACGCGGGGAGGCTGCCGAGCTGAGCCAAGCGCTGTCGGCCTCCGAGACTCGGGCCGCCGACCTCAGCTCCGCCCTTGACACTGCCCGCGAGGAGCTGGAGCGCATGCGCGGGGCCTCAGTGCCAGCGGACGAGCACAAGCAGGCGCTGGGCGAATTGCGCGACCACGTGTCCCGCCTGCAGGCGCAGCTCGCAGAGCTGGTGCACAAGCACGAGAGGACAAGCGCCGAGGTCTTCCAGGTGAGCGCCCGTGTCAGGACGCCCTTACGGTGTATTTCCGCGTGGACGTGGGCGTCTCTGCACAAGTGCAGTACCCGCCAGGCCAGAAGGGGGTCCGATCCGCGGGAACTTTGGACCCGAGTCGCAATGTGGGTGCTGGGAACCGAGCCTTGGTCTTGTGCAAGAGCAGTTGGTGCTCTAACGGCTTTGCCATTTCTCCAGCCCTCAATATTTCCATTTTGATTTAATTTGTTCTTACGTGTGTGCACACACAGTGTGGTGGAAAAGTCAGATGGCAGCCTGTGGGACCCAGTCTTCTCCTTCCACCGTGTGGGTCCTGAGGACCCAACCAAGGCTGTCAGGCTTGTCTGCAAGTGCCTTTACCGGCTGAGCCATCCCTGAGCCCTGGTCTTTCTTACTGCTTTTTGTGGTTTTGTTTTTCTAACAGAGACTCAAGTAGTCCAGGCTGACTTTGAACTCATGACCCTCCTGCCTCCACTCCTAATTATAGGGATGACAGGTCTCACCCGGACCTGTTTATACAGCGGCCTAGTGCATGCTGGGCTAGCACTTTACCCACTGAGACCCATCTGAGCTGAAAACATTGATGTAGCAGACTTGATGATGCACAGAGCACATGGAAATCTGTCACAACAAAACAAAATGCAAACAAAAACCTTCCTTACAGGGGAGAGTGTATATGTGTTTTGAGGCAGTCTCTCTCAGTTGTCTGGGCTGTTCTTGAACTCACATGTAGCCCTCAAACTCGTGATCCTCCTGCCTCAGCCCCCTGAGTACCTGGATCTCAGGTTTGCACCACCGAGTGTGGAAGCTAGGACACAGAGAGGCTTAACTACCTGTCCAGGGACACACAGCTTGCAACCAGAGGTGCATGGCAGGACCAGAATGTTCCTAGGGTCGGTGGCAATTCAGAACCTTCCTGGAGGTGGAAAGCTATCAGCTCAGCATGGAAGGGTGGGGAGAGCCCCAGGACCCAAGCCTCTTTGGGGTCTAAATGTCCCAAGAGTCACGTGTGGGCTTGGGCTACAGGTGCAGCGTGAGGCATTGTTTATGAAGAGCGAGAGGCACGCGGCCGAGGCCCAGCTGGCCACGGCCGAGCAGCAACTCCGGGGGCTTCGTACAGAGGCCGAGAGGGCATGCCAGGCCCAGAGCCGTGCCCCGGAGGCCCTGGACAAGGCCAAGGAGAAGGACAAGAAGGTGGGTTCTCTCCTGCTCACTGTTGGGGCCCACTCACCGAGGTTATCCAGAACTGAAGAACCTTCTAGCCCCTGCTGTCATGTGACACCAGCCCATTTATCACATGGGAAAGGGAGACACAGAAGATGCTCCAAATGGCAGTTGTAACCATGGTAACTGGTGTGGCTCGCTCACTGTTCTCTCTAATTATCCATTGGAAGTAACAGGAACAGAGAGGCTAATCCACTCACACAAGGTCACGCCACTAAATGGACCATAAACTGAGATTCCAACCCAAACTTCCCATCTGGATCTTTTAGAAGATTTTTAAGTTAATTGTTCTTCTTTAGTTGGGGTCTGGGGCATGCATGTGTGGAGGTCAGAGGACAACTTGCCTGCATCTGTTTGCTCCTTCAACCATGTGAATCCCAGGGATTGAACTCAGTAGAGATACAGGCTTGTCAGCATGTGCCATTACCCACAGAATCATCTCACGGCCCCCCAATGATATCTTTTTCTGTGTGTTCTTTGTGTGCATGTGCATGTGTGGAGGTCACAAGTCAACCTTGGGCATTCCATAACGTGAGATTAAAATCCAAGTTGTGCTTATGGGACTGGAAGAGCAGGGTGTTTTTCTATGAAAGGCCAAAAAGAGAAAGCACATGCCGAGCTGGAGGCTGTGTCTGCTTCCTGTTTGCTGTGAGCAGACAGGGCCATGAGTGGATAAAACTTTATTGATAGACAGCCAAATGTGATTTGGAATCCCTCCAAGGGTCACAAAATAGACTTTCTTTGGGTTTCTTTTTTCCTCCCCAAACATTTGAAAACTTGAGGAAGGTTTTCCAGCCCTTCGGCTGTACAAGTACAGTTCCCAGTCAGCTCAGCTCCTGGCCCAAATCAGTGACCCTTTACCCAGCTGCCCAGCCGAGGTGCAGAGGTCCCTGTCCCTGCCTGTTCGCTCATGGAGTTCCCTCACCCCTCCAGATCACAGAACTGTCCAAAGAAGTCTTCACACTGAAGGAGTCTCTGAAGATGCAGCAGACAGCCCTGGCCAGCTCCCAGGAGGAAGCCCTGCGTGCCCAGGTGGCAGCCATGCAGCAGCAGATGGAGGTGCCACTTTGTGGCCCAGGGGAGGGGTGATGGGAGCAGTCAGGGTACAGACGGGGATGGCTGGCAGGATGCAGGCTGGTCAGGGCACCACAGGGTCACTTCCCTGACTCAGGCATCAGCAGCCACCGAACATGGGGTTTTACCTCAGGTGGAGGTATGTGGGTGTGTCTCGCTGTGGATGGGCCTCACCTTCCAAATTCTCTTCCCATTCCTATCCTCCCCCTCCCACTCCCATTCCCTCCCTCCCTCCCACCTTTCTTTTGAGCTAGGGTCTCATTCGGCCCAGGCTGACCTTGAGCATCAGATCCCTCTGTCTCTCCCGTGTCCACAGGTGGAGGCCCGGGAGCACGGTGCTGTGGAGACTCTATACCGTACTCATCTCCTGTATGCCATGCAGGTGAGTCCCCTGCCTCTTGACTCCATCTCAGGGTGCCACTGCCTGGGACTCAGTTTGGGACAGGCTTGTGGGTTCTGGGAACATCTCTGTGTATAGACCTGTCTCGTGAAGTGTTGACTCCCTTGGGTTTGAGTAGGGGGATTTCCAGGGCACAGGGGAGCACCCAGCCGGTGCACCAGGGTTTGCCTCTGCCTTTGTCCCCACCACAGGGAGAGATGGATGAGGACGTGCAGTACATCCTCAGCCAGATCCTGCAGATGCAGCGGCTGCAGGCTCAGGGCCGCTGAGGACACAGCTCAGCCGTTCAGTCTCCATCCTTCACCTCTGCAAGCTGAAGCTACAGAGACCACCTTCCCCATTCCCCAGGGTGATGAACTGGACTCATCATACACGGGGAGGCCAGCCTGGGACCTTACCAATGGTGCTCAGCTGACCCATCACTCCATGGCTTCCAAGATTCCCCATCTGATATGTTACAACTAACAATATTGTCACCTACATCACAATCGTCCAGCCAGGAGTATAAGCTCACTGCAAGAGGGAGACATAACCAGCGTGGGACACGTGCTGAGGGCAGGCATGGGGCAGGGGAGTTAAGAAGACAGTCTGATATTCTGGACCCAAAACACAGTTATGGCAATAAATATGAGTATGATGCGATACTTAAAGAAACCAGGAAATAGTGCTGCAGGTTGGGTAAAGCCCCCACCTAGAATCTGGAGGTGAGGGACTGGGTGTGTGGTCAGTGTAGAGGCCCTGCCTAGAATCCCCCACTGAGGGGCTGTGTTGTGGTCATGGTGGAGCCCTGCCCAGAATCCCCAGTGAGGGGCTGGGGGCGTGGTCCAGGGTGGAGCCCCGCCTAGAATCCCCCAGTCAGGGACTGGGGGCGTGGTCAGGGGGGAGGTCTGCCACTGCTCTGGAGGCAGTGAGACCTGGGACAATGGAGCTGATATTTTAGGTGGACTGAAATCTAATGCAACAGTCAACTTTATTCAGGACCCCTGACAATATAATGTCAGAGGGTTAAGAAAGGTCACAGGATAGCCAAGGCTGCACAAAGAAAGCCTTTTTCTAAAAGCAAAACCAAAAAAAAAAAAAAAAAAAAACAGGATATAGCTGGAAGTTTTCCTGTGTCCCAGCCCTGAGGTCCCACAGCTGCTTATAAAATAATCACTCAGAGGCTTATATTAATTACCAAGTGTAAGGCCTATGGCAGCTTCTGGCAAAGATAGCTCTATCATTTTATCCCATTTTTATTAATCTGTGTATCTCCATGTGCTCTGTGGCTTCATCTGCATCCCATTAACATGTTGCTCCTTGGATGGCGGTTGGCATCTCCCTTTAATCT
>NW_023411570.1:0-63377 GCF_903995425.1 Onychomys torridus | reverse complement strand
ATAACCATGTGGCAGAGTCGGCATTAGGTTGTACTGAAACCTTACTGGACCCAGGGACACACCTCCTCCATCAAGGCCACACCTCCTAACCTTTTCCAAAATGTCCCTGCACCTGGGGACCCAGAGAGAAGCATAGGACCCTATGGAGGCCACTCTCCTTCAAAGCATCTTGGGCACAACCTCTCCCTCAGGTACTCTCAGACAACCTCCTGAATGTCCTGACAACTGATGAAATACTTTGCTATCTATCCCACAGGCCTTTTCTTTATTTGAACTTGTGGGCTGTACTCAGACTTGACTGGTAGCCTTGGTGCTTGCTTGCGCTCTTTCCCATTGCTGAGGAACTTTCCACCCTGGCGTCCTTACTGATCTAGAATTGTAGAGTGGACCTGAGATTCTCAGGCCTCCGGAACATGGTAGGTGCCAGTCTCTCCCAAGTGAGGGGAACTGAACACTCTCTTGCATAAGTGTGAAATCCAGGACTTATCCCATCCTAATCATTGGAAACACCCAATAATCTCGGTGTTGCACAAAGTCACATGCAAACAAAGTGTGTTGTCTCGGGTAGCTAAGTCTTTTGGTACCTAAGATGTGTCAGAACCTAATCCAGGCCAGAAACACACTGGGGCCAATAAACAGTACCCCCAAACACACATTTTTATCTCTGAAGTACATGGTTAACTGGACCACATCCCCTGCGTGGGAACTTGCACACACAATCTGCTGTGACTGTTTCTTCTGCACAAAGAGGTAGGGGGAGGGTCAGGAAGGATGAGTCCTTTCTGGGATTTGTTGACCTCTGTTGTTGTTTTGTTTTGAATAACATTTCTCACTCTGACCACAGAGGGAGAGTTTTGAAAGAAGTTCTTTATTAGGGGTTGCTAAAGACAGAAGATTTAGGAAGAGCTTCTGTACAGCAGGATGTGTGTCTGGATGTAGTGTCGTACCATTGAGCCTCCTTGCCTTGGAGTTGATAAGATTTCAGTGGATGGAGGAAGGCAATGCCTGGGAATGATCTGGTCAGTCCAGTTCTCACTCCTGTTGTTCAGGCGCCTTGTAGTTTCAGTCAGTGTGGTTTACCCTGAGAAGGCAATCCTTGAGGGGAAAGTGAAGAGGAAGAGCCCGAGCTCCTGGTTGACTCAGCCCATCTCAGTCCATTGCAGAACCCAAGCCATTTTGGGTGTAGACACTGCTAGCATTTCTGGTCTTTGGCAAGTCTGAGGCTTGCGACAGGACCCCAAACATTCCAGCTTTTGCCAAGGAAAGACAGTGTCCACTTTTCTTGAGATCCTTGCACCCTCAACTGCCTAGCCAATCTCTCCCTCCTGCTTGCCTCAACGCCCCTGTGCGGTGCATACAGATGGTATGGCTCTCCCCTATCCTGATCAATTGTGCCCCTCTTCTGACAGCAGCGGGCATTTACTGCATGACCTGTTGTTTCCCACCCAGATATGAATAAAACTTTCCTTGGGCTTCCTTCTGGATATATATACAGACACAGACACAGACACAGACACACACACACATTAACCAGAGTAAGAACTGGAAAGAGGAAGCCCTTATCTCCCCAGAAATGGAGGTAATCTTTGTAGGAAAGCAAGCAGGAGAGCCCCAAATCAGATTCCACCTGTGAGACTTTCTGAATCTGCACCACTCACCCCAGGGAAGCTCCTGTGTGACCACAGGATTAGTTACTGTGGGAGGAAGAAGCTGCTCCTCACACACACTAGACCTGCAGGGCAGGAAGCTGTCCTGGTGGGATACAGAGTGGGCCAGAACAACTACAGGAAAAGATTGACAAGGCCCCAATCTCTCCATGGGCCAGAAGAGGGCAGAGTGTGTGGGCTGTGGAGACCAAGGGCTCCGGCCTGCCCCTCCCTGACACAGCACCAAGTGGTACCTGTTAGAGCCAGCTGACTCTCCGAACTTCCCTCTTAAGTCAGAGCAGCTGTGCCAGCAGTGCCGGCTACACCCACGGGTTTCTGCTGTTCTCAACCCTGGCCAAAAGGCTGCTTTTTGCAGCGGACAGAGACTCATCCCTGGACAAACTGCTGAGAATAAGTGACCCTTGGGATGTCAGCCCTAAGAGGGATATGTGTACCAGCCCCCCCCACCCCCGAGGCTCAGGGAACATGACAGAAGCAGAGACAGAAAGAGTGTCCTAAGTGGAAGATGGGGAAGAACACTGTGGCATGGTGTCTTCTGCACGTGACATTTGGCCACAGCACTCATGAACTCACAGCAACTTGTGAAGAGACCTGGACAAGAGCATGCCGGTCACTTTTCCAGCCAGGTTGGAGACGGAGGCTCCAGAGACCAGTCTCCTTGCAGAAGAGCAATGGGGGTTGATGGATGTTGGGGGCAAGGGGAGCCATTTGGCTTCAGGAGTGTGGCCGGTGGTCGATTGTGGTAGACTGCCCAGGCTCAGGTGGCTGGATGCATAGCCACGTGCATCTGGGCAGTACTGAAAAGCCTAGTGTATGACTTTTTCAATGATTTTGAAAGAAAAACAATGAAGGTGGAAGGGGATGTTTGTGCCTGAGTATGGGGGAATGGGGAGCTCCCAGTGGGGAGTGGTTGGAGGCATTGTGGGTGGATGTAATCAAGATACATTGTATTATATATGTAGGACATTTTCAAAGAGTAATTATAAAATCCACCTTTAGCATTTTTCAGTGTTTCGTTTTTGTTTTTGTCTTTGTGCGACAGGGTTTCTCTGTGTAGCTTTGGAGCCTGTCCTGGAACTCACTCTGTAGACCAGACTGGCCTCGAACTCACAGAGATCTGCCTGCCTCTGCCTCCCAAGTGCTGGGATTAAAGGCATGGGCTACCACCACCCCACCATTTTGTAGAGCTTTATACATAAAAACGTTCTTACATAGAAAAGATCTTACTAAGAGGAGAATCAGGCATTAAGCATACATCAATCATTCAATAAGGAAAAGGGATGACATCACCCAATCACAATCCGAAAATCACAAAGGAACCTTCCGTTGTACCACCTTGTGATGAACTGCTAGCTTAAACGGGGTGGAGATGGGCCAAGGATGGCCAAGACGCTCTTTATACCCAAATATCTTGTTTGACACTATTGGTCCGTATGATGATGACAGTGAGGGCTTTAAAATAGATTGGTAGTGCCATACATAGTTCAAATACATACATAAAATATCCCGGCAGGTAACAGAGTGCAGAGACACCACCCGTCTACGCTTACAAATATCCTCGATTTGTGGTACACTTGGTAGTCCAAACTGCCTGGAGAAGAAAGGACTTGTCCATACCACATGTGGTCTGCTGAGAAAATTAGGGATCCCTATGCAGAGAACCCTGCTGGATATCCTACACAGACCTCATGTAGATAGAGACCTGACTGTAAGAGGCAAGAGCATTTAGGTCCGAGAAGGCCGCGCAGAGTCTATGTTTTGGGCATTTCCTGCCTCCCTGCTTCCTGCATTCTGTCTCCCTTTCTCCTCGGGATCAAACCCTGTGGATGCTTGGCAAGTGGGACACCACAGAGCTATTAGCCCTGGCTCCAGAAACTGTTTCTCCTTTGTGTTTATTTTTTATATTAACGTGCAAAGTATCAGATTCAACGATGGCTCTCTCTTGCATAACTTCCCTTTGTCGTTTCTCTGACTCCTCTTTTCCTTTCTGGCCTTACTGCCCTGCCTGTACCTCCGGCCACACACTCTCTCACCCCAGTAGTCCCCTTTCTGCTTTCAGATCACATGTGTTTATCAATCACCCACCCAGCCCATCTCAAGACCTCTATTTTCCCTCTGTGGATCCCCTCTGTAATCCAGAAACTATTTCTTAGTGTAAGTATCTACAAAATAAGAACCCTAGGCATGAGGCACTTAATTTATTTTAATTTTTTTACATCTGACTATAATAGTACCAAGATTCTCTCCTGTTCACACAATACAGTACACAGAGCAGGTACAAATTCAAGCAACATAGCCCTTAAAGGAATAAATGGTGTGTCCACACACCTGGACCGGGATTTAAATGTATACCTCATTAAATCAGCGATCACAAAATGGGAAACGGAACCTAAACAGCGTAAAGGAGTTCAGTTTGTACCGGGCCTGGCCCAGAAGATAAAAGCCAAGAGATTCAGAAGTGTGAGAATATGTGAAAGCTTAATAGTAACCTGAGAGCCAACTCCTTCTGATGGAAAAATTCTTTTCATGTTTGGTGTACCCGAGGCAAAGGGATTGGTCTGTGTTGCTGGTGCAAGTGAAGATTGTCACAGAGAGCACGTTGGGCCAGCCTGAGCTACATAGTGAGGTCCCATCTCAGATAACAACCCACAAATGAAGTAGCCCAAGTTGTCATTGTTTGTAATGCTGGAGCTATGCATAAGCCACAGAGCAGCCAGGGATTCTGTTTCTGGAGGCATGCTCCAGAGAGGCTTTTACAGGAGTCTTCTGTGATTAAGACACAAACATGTTCTTGATAATAGTGAGAAAGGGGCCTCGCTGCCCAGTTACTGTAGGATGGCGGGACATCACCACCCTGCTCTAAGCATCTGCCCGAATGGCAGTCAACAGGGCGAGGATTTAAGCTAGAAGGCCCTTATAGGCAACGTGGATGGGTCTGTCACGTAAAAACAGACCGCGGAAGAAGCTAGCCACAGAAAGAAGCCTGCGGTATGGTTTCAACTACATAACTCCATGTAAACGGCATTGTTTTGAGGCTGTGTACCCTAAAGCGTTCCGCAGGGAGAACTGAGGAGCTGGCTGGGTTTTCCAGATTTCATTATCAATTGCTTCAGTTTCCAGGTCTCACACCAGCAGGCCAATGGGTGCCAGCCTCTTTTGGCCCCGTTTCTTATTTTGACTCCTGTACCAGGAGGTCAAAAGCCTAATGATGTGAAAAATTTGTACCCAGGACTTGGCTCACGATAACCCATTCTGAGTATTACAAGGTGTGTGTGTGTGTGTGTGTGTGTGTGTGTGTGTGTGTGTGTGGTGTGAGTGTGTGTGTGTGGTGTGAGTGTGTGTGTGTGGTGTGAGTGTGTGTGTGTGTGTGGTGTGTGTGTGTGTGTGTGTGTGTGTGTGTTGCATGTATGGTGTGACTATGTGTGTGTATGTATGGTGTGACTTTGTGTGGTGTGTGTGTGTGGTGCATGTATGTTGTGACTATGGGTGTGTGTATGTGTAGTGTGACTATGTGTGGTGTGTGTGTGTGTGTGGTGCATGTATGGTGTGACTCTCTGTGTAGTGTGTGTGTTTGTATGCTGTGACTATGTATGTGTGTGTGGTGTGTGTGTATGTATGGTGTGACTTTGTGTGGTGTGTGTGTGTGGTGTGACTATGTGTGTGGTGTGTGTATGTGTGTGTATGTGGTGCATGTATGGTGTGACTCTCTGTGTGGTGAGTGTGGTGCATGTATGGTGTGACTTTGTGTGGTGTGTGTGCGTGTGTACGTGTGTATGTATGGTGTGACTTTGTGTGGTGTGTGTGTGCGTGTGTTTGCGCGCGCGCGTGTTTGTGTGTGTGTGTTTGCGCGCGCGCGTGTGTGTGTTTGCGCGCGCGCGTGTGTGTGCTTGGAGCCGGCGTCTGCACCAGAAACGGTAGAGTTAAGGAAGTTTATTTAGTGCGGGCAAGACAGTTTCCCCTGTCAGAAGTTTTGTCCTCCGCCCAGCAGTAAACAACTTCCAACACAGGAGAAGTGCCAGGAAAGACGCTTGGCTCCCGGGGAGGCCGCCCGCGCTAGGTTTATTTGCTCCTCCGCACAGTGAGGTAGGAATTCAAGTTGTTTTCCTTGGCTAGGTGTCTAGGGGCCTTAGCAGCATTCTGGACCAACTGTCATTCTCCTCCCTTCAGTTCGGAAGACCTTGATTACTTTGTAACAGAAGTGTGCCAGTTATTTCTCCGCATCAGACTCTGCCTCTGGGCTGTCTCTCCCGTTCCAGAGCCACGGTACCAGAATATTTAAATCACTGTGGCGTTAAATACGTTTTAATATCTGATAGGGCCAGTTTCTGCGCATTGCACTTTTTTTTTTTCCTTTCAGGAACGTGTTCGGGCCCGCGGCAGGGGGCGGGGTCGCGCCTCCGCCTCGGCTCTGGTTCCAGCCGAGCCTCACTGACGCCGAGATGGAAATCCCGAGGCTGCTCCCCGCTCGCGGGACACCACAGGGCGGCGGCGGCGGCTGCTGCCCCGCGGGTGGCGGCGGGGTCCACCGAGCCCCGGACTCTCTGGCTTGTCAGGCCCCCACGCGCCGCCTCCTACTGCTCCGGGGGGCCCAAGATGGCGGGCCGGGGCCGCGGAGCGCAGAGGCCCAGAGGGCCTCACGGGGCCTGGGCCCGAGCCCCAGCACGAACCGGTTGGCGCCGAGGCCGGATCACCCGAGCCGCGACGGCGGCGGCGGCGGCGGCGGTGGCGGCGGCGGCGGCGTCGGCGGCGGAGGAGGAGGAGGAGGAGAAGGAGGAGGCGGAGGCGGAGGCGGCGGCGGCGGCGGCGGCAGCGGCAGCGGCAGCGACGACTTCTTCCTGTTGCTGCTTGACCCGGTGGGTGGCGATGTAGAAACAGTGGGCTCGGAGCAGGCCGGAGGGCCGGCGTGGAGGGAGGAGGCCGAGGCAGGCCCGGGGCCCGAGCGGCGGCGCGAGAGCGGCGCGAACCCCGCGGGGCGGTCCGAGCCGGGCCCCCGCTGCCTGCCGGCCGTCCCGGCTCCGTCCCCGCTCCCCGCGGCGGGCCCGGGCCCGGGCCCGGCGGCGGCCTTCGCGGGCACCATCACTATCCACAACCAGGACTTGCTGCTGCGCTTCGAGAACGGCGTCCTCACCCTGACCACGCCCCCGCTGCCGGCCTGGGAGCCGGGGGTCGCGCCTTTCCCGCAGCCGCAGCCGCCGCCGCCCGGGGGACTGATCGCCCCGCAGGCCGGCTTTCCGCCCGCCGCCGCGGCGCAGCTGGGCGACTGCCCCGAGCTGCCACCGGACCTCCTGCTGGCGGAGCCGGCGGAACCGGCGCCCGCCCCGGCGCCTCCGGAGGAGGAGGCCGAGGCCCCGGCCGCCGCCCAGAGCCCCCGCGGGCCTCTGGTCCCGGGCCCGGGCGTGGTGCTGTACCTGTGCCCGGAGGCGCAGTGCGGACAGACCTTCGCCAAGAAGCACCAGCTGAAGGTGCACCTGCTGACACACAGCAGCAGCCAGGGCCAGCGGCCCTTCAAGTGCCCCCTGAGCGGCTGCGGCTGGACCTTCACCACGTCTTACAAGCTCAAGAGACACCTGCAGTCGCACGACAAGCTGCGGCCATTTGGCTGCCCGGTGGAGGGCTGTGGCAAGAGCTTCACCACCGTGTACAACCTCAAAGCGCACATGAAGGGGCACGAGCAGGAGAACTCCTTCAAATGCGAGGTGTGCGAGGAGAGCTTCCCCACGCAGGCCAAGCTCAGCACCCACCAGCGCAGCCACTTCGAGCCCGAGAGGCCTTACCAGTGTGCGTTCTCTGGCTGCAAGAAGACGTTCATTACTGTGAGTGCCCTCTTTTCTCATAACCGCGCCCATTTCAGGGAACAGGAACTCTTTGCCTGCTCCTTCCCTGGCTGCAGCAAGCAGTATGACAAGGCTTGCAGGCTCAAGATTCACCTGCGCAGCCACACGGGGGAGAGACCTTTCCTTTGTGACTTTGACGGCTGTGGCTGGAACTTCACCAGCATGTCCAAGCTCTTAAGACACAAGAGGAAGCACGAGGACGACCGCAGGTTCACCTGTCCCGTGGAGGGCTGTGGCAAGTCCTTCACCAGGGCCGAACACCTGAAAGGCCACAGCATCACCCACCTGGGCACGAAGCCTTTCGTGTGCCCCGTGGAAGGCTGCTGTGCCAGGTTCTCTGCCCGGAGCAGCCTCTACATCCACTCCAAGAAGCACTTGCAGGACGTGGGCGCTTGGAAAAACCGTTGCCCGGTCTCCACCTGTAACAAGCTCTTCACGTCCAAGCACAGCATGAAGACCCACATGGCCAAGAGGCACAACCTCAGCCAGGACCTCCTGGCCCAGCTGGAAGCCGCCAACTCCCTGACACCCAGCAGCGAGCTCACCAGCCAGGGGCCGAACGATCTCGGCGGTGCAGAGCTGGTGTCTCTCTTCTCCGACGTGCCTGGCCACGGTTCTGCTGCGGTGCTGGACACGGCCTTGGTCAATTCTGGGATCTTGACTATTGACGTGGCCTCTGTGAACTCGACTCTCGCGGGAGGTCTCCCTGCCGATAGTAATAACCACTCCTTAGGGCAAGCGGTGGACCCCCGGGCCCTCAGGGCCCCCAGTGACCTTCCCCAGAGTCTGGATACCTCTCTCTTCTTCAGAACCTCGGTGGCTGGTTATCAGCAGAGCCCCTTAGACGTGGACGATGTCTCCGGCGGAAACGTGGGGCTCTTTGGCTCCTTGGCTCTGAAAAACTCAAGCCTGGAGCCCCAGGTTTTGACGCCCAGCAATAAGTTAACCGTGGACACGGAAGCTCTGACCCCCTCCAGCACCCTCTGTGAAAACAGTGTCTCGGAACTACTGACCCCTGCCAAAGCCGATTGGAGCATGCATCCCGAGTCTGACTTCTTTGGGCACGAGGAAGAAACCCAGTTTGGATTCTCCAATCCCACAGGAAGCCATGCCTCTCAGAAAGAAACAGATCTGATCACGGTGACTGGCGCCCCTTTTTTGATATGAACACACTCTGCCTGTGCCCTGCCGTGTGGCGGCTCACTTTTGTGACGCTCGAATCTGACTGAGGATGTTCGGGATGGAGTGCTTACGTGCACTCGGTTCTTGCTGCCTCGCGAAGGAACGCATCTGTGGACTTCAAATTTAGAGATTTTAATTCTCATCCCGAGTCTGGAACTGATGAGTTCTGTGACCGTGAGCAAGTCTCTTAACCTAGCTGAGCCTTAATTTTTTCTTTTTACTTATAAACGAGGTGGTTTGGTTAGATTTCTTCTCTCTTTTCAGCTCTTTAGGTTCTTGATATTAAGTGTTTTCTTCCTTGAAATTTATTGTGACACACCAACAATGATATGCTCTTATTTTGAATATAAAGTAACTTAAGTTATGTGATAATGAATATATACTTTGCACTTGACTTCATCAATTTTAATTCCATGAATCATCTTATTTGTCGTTATTCTCTTCCCTCTGTTAGTACTATTTTTGAAGAAGCACCAGATATTAGTTATTAATGAATATTCAGGACAGATCTTCAGAATGCATTGGTCTTTAGAAACAAATTTATTATAATAATGTTTATATCTATTAAAATCCATGTTTTCAACTTCATATTGTCATATAAATGCTTCCTGCTTTAGTATTCTTTAATGTTCTGAAGTTTATTTTAATCTCTATGTTCCATTTCCTCCCTTAAGAATTTATTCCTTGAAAGTAATAATTTTTTGAGCTGATTCTGCCACATCCTGTCTTATTTTTGATAATTGTGTCCTTGTGTTCACTCGATTTTCTCAATTTTCGTTATGATATTGGTCATATTCAAAGATTATTTTTGCATGAATGTTTTATAGGTCTCCCTGTGTTCTTTTATTAATTTCCTTATAATGTCTCCCTTTCTTTTCATGATGCTGAGATCTTTTGCTGATCAAGACATTTGTTTGTGATTCCTTTGCTTCTGATGTGTTGAATTGTTCTTGTACAGTGGCTAACACTTAGGGGAGAAGGGACTGTTGTTTAGAACACTTAGGAAAGTTTAATAGAAATATTATTCAGTGCTGGAATATTTTCTTAAATGATGTTAAAGCTAACAAGACAAAATAGCAAAGAGAATTGTGTTTCCTGTTGTCATTGTTGATGTTTCTGACATCTTTTGGGGGTAGTAGGGAGGCTGTGTGATAGAATTACCATCTAGGACTTTGACATGAAAGAGACTCAGGGCCCAGGCCATGCTCTGTGGTATTGGAGAGGTTGTCTTGAAGATACTAGGCTCACTCAATCTGTTTCCTGTTTACTCTTTAATGTGTATGCACATGACTGACATTCCTTAGACTTTTTTTCATACTCTTTTTAACACATAAGAAAAAGTATGTATTTCAGCACATTTTGATGACTTTATATGCTCTTTTTATAGTCTCAGTTTTTCATGTTGTTTGGGAAAAATAGGCACAATTCAGCCCTATCGGTATTCAAGTTAACAAAGTGTTGTGAAGTTTAGAATGAAATAGGAAAGGGTCTCTTTATTCCTTATTCTGAATAATTTTCTCTCCAAAATTATTGTGGGAAGAAAACAGGCGTGGAAACATTGCTCATATGGTTATTTCCATACCTCTCCATTTGATCAGTCTGTCAAAATCCTTGTTCTGTTTCTAACATCAGGCTTCTCTCTGTGACTGTGGAGCCTTTGATTCTTTCAAAATGTGATTAAGGAGCAGAGGGTGATCATATCCTTTGTGATCTGAAGAGAATATTGTTTATAGTTTTCCAGAATTGAAAGAAATGAAAGATGGAATCTCAACATTGTGTAAACTCTGTACAGAGAGTATAGCATTTTTAGTTTGTGGAATGTCTTCATAACTTATGTCTTTCATTTTTGTTTAGAGCAACCCTGTGAAGTAGGTTTAGCAAAGTCTGTGCATGTTTCATATTATGATTTAGCCAACTCACATTCCAACTGGTTTTGGCTGTGACTGACAATTTTATATAGAGCTTCACAAAAGGAAGACATTTTTCACCTCTCGTGTCTGCAGCTTTCCAGTTGCACTCTCCTCTGGCATAACTGGTTGCTTTATTCCAACTTAATTGGTTTCTATAGTTTAGCCCCTCACCTGTGCATCCTAGTCCTTACATACGTTTCTTTCTGTTTGTTTGTTAGAGGATAGGTATTCTTCCACGGCTGTCCCTTCAACGTTTTCCCCAGTGCCAGCGTTCATTGAGTGTATACTATAGTTCTGTGTGTACAGTAAAAAGCTATTTTCTGAGCTTAAATAATACTGTGTGTATATATGATTCAAAGCATAAAGGAGATTATTTTTATGCTGTTCAAATGAGAAGTGAATTTCTGTTTCATTGTTTCTATTTTAAAAGTTTTTGCCAGGGAGTTCTGCTAATACTTTCTTATCTGTTCTAGTGTACTAGTCTAGTAGCATTTGCATGTAGATGTCTATGGATGACAGACTTTGGAAATGCACTAAAAATTTGCCACTATGAAATATTTCTTTGTTGTGTGTATGTTGGTATTTATACACACCCACAGATACTCACAGATATTTTAAAAATGGTTGTACTCATTTAGTGAAAATGAAAAGTAGACATACTTTTATAAATCAAAGAAATGCTTAGGATTTTATTTTATCTACCCATATGACAGTTTTCCATGTTTGCGTTAGAACTATTTGTATTCATAAAATATATTTCAAAAGTGTTATTCATTTGAAAATTACTAAATAGACCACTATTTTTTGTGTTTGGCAAATAAGTCTGTCAAGGATGAGCTGAATACACAAGTCAAGAAAATAAAGTAAATTTATAAACATGAAGGTAAATTAATGCTGTGATTTTTATTTATTTAATTCCTTAGAGTAATGTTTTTTTCCAATAAGGAAGCATAAACTATATCTTCCCTATTTACTCATAGAAGCTTCAAAGGGCAAATGCTACTTTTCTTAAAGATAGCAGGTTTGATTTGTCCATGTCCTCACAAAGTTTCAATGAACTAAGTTTTTCAAATTCTTTCTATTTCAACTTTTTTAAATAGCAAAATGTTAAACAGCTTTGTGTTTTTAAGGTAAGAAGGTTACTTTCTGGTGCTGGTGGGATAAAATTGTCAGCACTCCTTTTGAATAATAGTGAATGGTTCATTTTATCACTTTGTTTTCCTTTCCCTTTTCTTCTCTTTAATCAGTAACAAAATAGCTTAAAAGTAATTCTGTTTCTTAGGACTCTATTGATCATATTGATCATGAGGTAAAGTATTTGAGCCTTTAGTTGATGTGGTGCCGTGGTAGAACAGTTGCCTAGCCGACATAAAGATTTTGATTTTATCACCACAAAATGTGTGTGTGTGTGTGTGTGTGTGTGTGTGTGTGTGTGTGTATACCACAAAAGCACATGTGTACTTTTGTGGGTCTTGTGTTTGTCAGTCAATACAATGAAAAACTACTTGAGCAGTAAGCATGAATCATAGATAGACTATGATAACTTTTCTTTTATGTTCCTGTTGAGGAAACAGATATGGGCACAAATTGTAAGCTGCATACGTCAGTGCACTTATTTAAAATTAACAATTATTTATGCACACAAAATATTGAAGATTCTTTTAACAAAATATATATATAAAACCTTGACCTTTGAGCAAATCACACTTGATAGGAGGAGATAGAAAATTAATGTAGTATGCAGTTACAGAGTAAAAACAAGTTTAATTTGGTATCAGAATGATGAAAAGGTGAAAAAGAAAGTGATGTGAAATTTGTTAAGAACAGATATGAGAACCTGTAAATGTTTTAATAGAGAAGTCAGTGATAATGATGTTTTTATGTTAATTGAATAGCGGTTACATGGAAGACAAGTGTGAAGCTGAGTGGTGTCAGTGAGTTTGAAAGAGAAGGCAAATGTATCAGAGATATTTTTGAGATTGCTCTAGCACATGAAGAAAGACTATAATAGATGTTACTATAGAAAGACTGACAAGAGAAACTGGGACTGGTAATTCACATTTCCTTGGGAGCTGTAATAGAATGAGAGGAGTAAGGAAGAGCAAGTTTGGTGTATTTAATTAAATGACA
The DNA here is from genome assembly GCF_903995425.1 of Onychomys torridus. NCBI lineage: Eukaryota > Metazoa > Chordata > Mammalia > Rodentia > Cricetidae > Onychomys > Onychomys torridus. Next base: position 50,654 of record NW_023411570.1, on the reverse strand, counting down.
AGTGATGGCACAGGTATTCATAAGCTGTCAATATTGTTTATTCCGACTCTGGATAGCAGCAGAAGGCCACTTCCTCTTTCTTGGTTCCTTCAGGTATTCTGTGAACTACCTACATGTAGTACAAGAGGTGTTTTCATCAGCTCTGCAACTGACTAGTAGGCAGTGATTAGTCTTAAGGACTGTAAAATACTTGAATTGTAGCCAGTACAATTAAGAATTAAATTCTTAGTTTATGTTTAGGCTTTAATTTGAAAAGTGTGGCAATGTAAAATATTGGTTTTCTGTTATGACCAACTCTATTGTTCTGGGAGGCTTACGTTTCACTTTGGTCATGGGAAATATTTTCTTTTGTTCACTTTTTAAAAGAATTTTTTGATTCAGTCATGAAAAAATTGATATCCAAATTGAGATATATTGTCAATGTAAAATAAAAACCATAGTATAAACATTTAAATATTTTATTTTGACTACATGAATAATATTTTGACATATTTGTTTAAAATACTAGAATTAATTTTCCAGTTTCTTTTTATTTATATTTGTTTTAATTGCTTGGTATTTTTTTTTTTTGAGACAAGGTTTCTCTGTGTATCCCTGGCTGTCCTGGAACTCGCTCTGTAGACCAAGCTGGCCTCAAACTCAGAGAGATCACCTGCCTCTGCCTCCCTAGTACTGGGATTAAAGGCGTGTGCCACCACCTAGCTAATTGCTTGATTTTTTTGTGAGAGGATATTGCTGTGTAGTCCAGGCTAGTCTCAAATTTGCTTCAACCTCAAGTTCTGAGATTATAGGCATGTACCAATACACAAAATCTTTTTACTTTTAAAATGTAGCTACTAGAAAATGGAAAATTATGTAAATAACTCTTGCCATACCTGCAAAAATAAAGTAAAATATAAGATTATACTGTAGGTTCTCCATTTATTAATTATATCAATCTGGTTGTTACTTACCTCCCTCAGGCTGCTGTATATCAAAATGAGGTGTTCTACCTCTCCTGTTTGTTTGAGACTCCATTTTAAAAAAATCAGCCAGTAGTTAACTTTATGCTTAAGGTAAATAATGACAACAATAAAACCTTAATGTGTTATAAAGGACTGCATTATAATGTGAAGGACAGCATTTTGTCACTTATTATTTCAGCAATTACTTTATTAGCATATAAATATTAGGTTTCCTTGTAACAGTTTCCAAACAGAATCTTTATTGTTTCTTTTCCCCCATTTCCATTCCCTAATGTATATTTTCATACGTTTGTATTTTCCCTCCTTCCCTAAACCCGGGTTGCCTCCTATCTAGTTTCATAATCTATACTCATTCTCACACCTCCTTGTTTACATACATATAAGCATCAAAAGTTAGGATCTGCAAATGAAAGAATATATGATTTTTATATGAGTCTTAGTTACCTTGCCTAATATATTTTGCAATTCTATCCATTTTCCTACAAAACTTTATGATTCAACTTTATCTATAGGTGAATATAATTCAATTGTGTGTATGAACCATGTTTTCATTGTCTATTTTTTAGCTGAAGGACATCTAGGCTGTTTTAATTTTCTTGATATTTTGAATAATGCAGCAATAAACATGCATGAGCAGTCATTCAAAGTAGGATATAGAGTTCTTTGAGAATATGCCCGGGAGTGCGTATTCATGGATCATATGGTAGTTCTATGTCTAGCTTTTTGTTGTTGTTTGTTTTTTGGAGACAGGGTTTCATTGTATGACAGATCTAGTTGTTCTGGAACTCAGAACAACTGAGTGTGTAGACCAGGCTGGCCTTGAATTCACAGAGATCCACCTAACTCTGCCTCCTGAGTGCTGGGATTAAAGGTGTGCGCCACCATTGCCTGGCTCTATTATAGCTTTTGGAAGAGCCTCCACACTGATTTCTGTAGTGGCTGTGCTAGTTTGTACTTCCAGCAATAATGAATAAGTGTTCTTCCCCTTTCTCCACATCCATGCCAGCATTGATTGTCATCATTTTTTTTTAAGTTAGATGAGAGCTGGGCGGTGGTGGCGCACACCTTTAATCCCAGCACTTGTAAGGCAGAGGCAGGCAGATCTCTGTGAGTTTGAGGCCAGCCTGGTCTACAGAGCGAGTTCCAGGAAAGGCACAAAGCTACACAGAGAAACCCTGCCTTGAAAAACAAAAAAACCAACCAACCAAACAAACAAAAAAGAGTTAGATGAAATCTCAAAGTAGTTTTAATTTGCATTTACCTATTGGCTAGGTATGTTCAACATTTAAAATACATATATTTCTCAGCTATTTGTATTTCTTCTTTTGATAATTCTCTGTTCCATGTCCTAAATTTAATTATCTTGTTTCCTTGGTGTTCAGGAATTTTTCTAGGATTTATTTATATATTATAGACAATTTTCTGTCAAGTGTATGACTTGTAAAGATTTTTTCTCCAATATGTAGACTGCCACTTCTTTTGAATGATAGTGTCTTTTGCCATACAAAACCTTTTTATTTCCATTTAGTCTCATTTGTCAACTTTACTCTTAATGCTTGTACTACCATGGTCCTGACTTGTTCAGAAAGTACATTCCTGTGTCTATGAGTTCCATACTTTCGCCTCTTTCAGATTGAGGGTGTCAGGTGTTATGATGAGCTCCTTGATTTATTTGTACTTGAGTTTTGGAAGGGTGTAAGATAAAGATCTAGCTTCATTCTTCTACATGTTTGTAGTTTGACCAGTACCATTTGTTGAAGATGCTGTCTTTTCTGCAGTGTGTATTATTGTCCTCTTTCTCAAAATTCAGATGACCATTGGAGCATAGGTTTATGGATGAGTCCTCAATTCTATTTATCTGTGTGTCTATTTGTATGCCAATATTTTAAAGGGTTTATTACTATACTTCTGTAGTATAATTGAAATCAGGGATGGTAATAATCTCAGTGGAGTTTTTATTTAGGATTATTTCAATTATCCTGGGTCTTTTATATTTCCATATGAACTTTGAGGTTACTTTTCCTTTCTGGGAAGAAATGGAAAAGTTTTAGACTTTTGATAGGGACTGCATCAAATCTGCAGATTGCTTTTGTTAGGATATCCATTTTTACAAAATATAATCCTACCAATCCTTAAACAGGAGAGGTCTTCCATCTTCTGATGTCTTCTTAAGTGTCTTTATGCAATGCCTTAGAGTTTTTAATTTACAAATATTTTATTTGATTGGTTATAGTTATTCCAAGATATTTTATTTTACTTTAATATATTTTTGAGGCTATTGTAAAAGATATTACATCCCTGATTTCTTTTCAGTATATTTGTCATTTTTATATAGGAAGACTACTGATTTTTGTGGGTTGATTTTGTATCCTATTATTTTCAGCTGTAGAAGTATCATGGTGGAGTCTTTAGGGCCTTTTATGTATGAAATCATCTCTAAACAGGATTACTTTGACTTCTTCCTTTCCTGTTTGTATCTTTGCTACCTCCTCTTGTCTTACTGCTGTAGCTGAGAGTTAAAGCAGTATTTTGAACAGGTGTAGAGTGGGTGGAGATCATTATCTTGTTCTTGACTTTAGTAAGAATGCTACAAGTGTTTCTCCATTTGGAATGATGTAAACAGTGGACTTGTTGTATATTGCTTTCATTATGTTGAGGTACATCCCTGTATTTCTAGACTCTCCAGTTCTCATGAAGGGAAGTTGAATTTTGTCAGATGCCTTTTCGGCATTTCCTGGTATGACCATGCGATTTCTGTCCTTTATGCTGATTATGAGGTAGATTACATTTATTGATTTATACATGTGGACCCATCCTTGGATTTCTGGAATGAAACTGATTTTAAGTAGTAAGTGATCTTTTTGATGTTTCTTGAATTTAGTTTGTATTTTATTGAGAGTTTTTCCATCTGTGTTCATCAGGGACATTGGCCTATAACAAACTCACTCATTCTCATTCTCTCTCTCTCTCTCTCTCTCTCTCTCTCTCTCTCTCTCTCTCTCTCTCTTTTCATTTCTCGAGACAGGGTTTCTCTGTGTGGCTTTGCACCTTTCCTGGGTCTCGCTGGCCTCAAACTCACAAAGATCCGCTTGCCTCTGCCTCCCGAGTGCTGGGATTAAAGGTGTGCACCACCACCGCCCAGCAATAACTCTCTTTTTATTGGATTTTAATCTGCTTTAGCATGAGAGTAAAATGAATTTGGAAGTATTCTTGCTTTTCTATTTTTAAATTTTTTTATTATTATATTTGTGTTTTAATTTACACATCAGCCATGGGTTCCCCTGTCCTCCCCCCTCCCGCCCCCACCCCCACCTTCCCCTCATCCCCTCCCTTCCATTCCCATCTCCTCCAGGGCTAAGACTCCCCTGGGGATTCATTTAAACTTGGTGGATTCATTACAGGCAGGTCCAGTCCCCTCCTTCCAGGCTGAGGTATGGGAGGAAGGGGACAACACAAGTTCATATTTTCAAAGAACTCTGTTTCTTGATTCTTTCTAGTTTATTTTCATATCTATTTGATTAATTTCAGCCAAAACTTATTTTGGTTTCTCTTCATAACTACTTTGTTGTTCTTGTTTTTCCAAGTCTTCAGGTGCATTCTTGTTAATTTGAGGTTTTGATATTTTCTTCATGTAGATATTATGCTATAAATGTTTTCTTAGAACTGCTACCATTGCATCCCATATATTTGGGTATTGTTGTTGGTTGTTTTGTACTCTTTTGGCTCTTTGGGGGGACCCATTAACCAGCTCCCAAATAAATGCATGGAGTCTTATTATTTCTTATGGATGCCCAGCCTTAGCTTGGCTTGTTTCTAGCCAGCTTTTCTTAAATTATCCTGTTTACCTTTAGCCTCTGGGCTTTTACCTTTCTCTATTTCTGTGTATCTTTTCTTTCACTCTTACTCGGTGGCTGCCTGTGGAGTTGGGTTGCTGGCCCTTGGAGTATTCCTCCTTTTCTTGCTCCTTTTTCTCTTTTCTTGCTCCTCCTTGAACTTCTTTGTCTCCTATTTATTCTGTCTGACTACCAGACTCACCTATCCTTTCCTGCCAAGCTATTGCCGTTCAGCTCTTTATTAGACCAATCAGGTGTTTTAGACAGGCAAAGTAACACAGCTTACAGAGTTAAACAAATGCAACATAAAAGAATGCCACACATCTTTGCATCATTAAACAAATGTTCCATAGCATAAGCAAATGTAACACATTTAAAAATAGTATTCTATAACATTTCCTGATTTTTGTTTAAATAAAAAATGAAAGGTTTTAACTTCAACATAGCAAAACTATATACAACAAAACAGTTATCAAGTAAGAACTACATTTACATTATTCAGTCCATTGTATTTAACAAATTCAGAGAAACCATTCCACCATCCATCCCATCCTAGTGACTCTGAAGTTTTACACCTAATTTACTTTCTTTCATAATTAAGGAAATCTATAACTATTTAGTCTTCAACTCTGTCAAAGACCCAGAAAGATATTATATTATCTGAGTAAACAGCAGTTTCCAAAACTCTAGAAATGACAGAGACATCTAATTGCCTGGACAGTCACTCAAAGATCCTCTGCAATGTTGGGGTATCTTATCTTCAGCCTACAGGCCCAGAGTATCTGGCAGACTCTTCTGTGAAGCAGGAAATTTGAAGGACTGTCTTGCCTTGTATTAGCAAATTTTGTCAATTGCTTTCCTCTGTGTCCTGCAGAATGTCTGGCACATACTTCCATGAAGCAGAAACCCTGAAAGACCGTCCCACCTTGTTTTGGCAAAGTTAAGCAGTCACATTCCTGTGGGTCCTGCATGTCCAGTCTGTATACCACATTATCAGCCATCAAAGGCAAGAGCAGTTTCTTTGCCCAAATGGCTAATTTTGCCTCCTTGGAAACAAACTCCTATGGAGTTTCTTCAATGCCCATCATTTTCTCTGATGTAAATTGGTGCTGCCAGGAGCAGATGTGGCTCATTGTCATGAAAAACGTTATGTTAACAAAACATTTTGAATGCCATATTCTATAGGTCTCTGAAGTGTTTGAAGACCATATATCTATATGAATATATCTCTATATGATCTTGAAAACACACCTAATGTATTTAGAAATTTGATTGTTATGAATGAATAACTACTAACCTGTGATTCTTGATTATCCTAAATAGTTTATAATAATAGAATTCAAAAACTAGAATTTTACCTTACATTTTTAAATGAACTGCATAGGTACAATATCTTAAACGAGTAGAAACATATTTACAGTGTTATAAAAATAACTTTAAATTTGTATCAATATACTGTATTCTAAATGATAACAAACATCCATAACCCACCAAATAACTAAAGACCACCCACACTGCCCAACTCTTGGGACAGACGTTTATACTTATTTTTGTTCCTACCTAAAGCATTGACCTTTGATGTGAGAAGTCTGAAATGACACTATTGTTTTTCCTGAACTTTGAAATGAGGCAATCAGACAACTTCAGTAGGGCTCAACTGAGAAGCCCTTGCTGAGATCTCCATGTGAGGAGCTCCATTCATCTATCTTGATGTTCAGGAGCCCAACTCCAAGAAGCTAACCTCAACACACAACTCTTTTCTTCTAATCAACTTTAAATAGTGGGAGGAAAAAATAAAACAACAAAACCCCAAACCCTAATAAAGTTATGACAAGTCAAAGAGCTACTCTACAGATAAAACCTCCACAAAGATCAACTGAGGTAATCCAGAGCTAGAACTGAATCATGCAGATTTTAGTGAATCCCAGACAGTTGTATAACACCAAATGTCGATTATTTACGCACTGTTAGCCTTCTAAGAAATGTGCCCCAAGCAACATCAACTGTGCCCCATGCATCCCTAGGACTTACACATTCTGTTTAAGTAGTTTCTAAGCACCTGTTGCCTTCAGTGTGGTGATGCTTTTGTACTATCCCTATAGGACCTTGCCCATCCTACAGACTTAAGGCAGAGACTCTTAAAGGAGCTCTGTCCAGTTTTTTTTTTTTAACTTTCTCAGGCCCTATGGAAATTCCAGAGCCCCACATTCATATGCCAAAATGTTGTTGGTTGTTTTTTACTCTTTTGGTTCTTTTGCAGGGTTTGCCACCAAGCTCCCAAATAAATGCATGGAGTCTTATTATGTCTTATGAATGCCTGGCCTTAGCTTGGCTTGTTTTTAGCCAGCTTTGCTTAATTTAAATTATTCCATCTACCTTTTGCCTATGGGCCTTTACCTTTCTCTATTTCTGTATATCTTTTCTTTCACTCTTGCTCTATGCCTGCCTGTGTGGCTGAGTGGCCTCATGTGTCCTCCTCCTTTTCTTTCCCCCTTTTTTCTCTTCTTGTTCCTCCCTGATCTTCTTTTTCTCCTTTTTATTCTCTCTGCCTGCCAGCCCTGCCTATCCTTTCTCCTGCCTTGTTGTTGACCATTCAGCTTTTTATTAGACCTATCAGGTATTTTAGACAGGCAGAGTAACACAGCTTCACAGAATTAAACAAATCTAACATAAAGGAATGCAGCACATCTTTGCATCATTAAACAAATATTCCACAGCATAAACAAATGTAACACATTTTAAAATAATATTCTACAACAGGGTATGCTGTGTTTTCATTTTCATCCATTTCCAGGAATTTTTAAATTTCATTCTTCGTTTTTTACCTCAACCCAATTCTCATTCAGCAGCATTTTTCATAGTCTTTATAGGTTTGTGTACTCTCCATATGTCCTCCTATTGTTGATACCTAGCTTTATTCCATTATGGTCAGATAGAATCAGGATGTTATCCCAGTTTTCCTGTACTTGTTGAGACTTGCTTTGTGTCCTAATATATGATCAGTTTTGGAGAAAGTTTCATATGTTTACTTTTTCAGTGGAATGTTCTGTAGATATGTTAGCTCCATATGATTTATGGTATCATGCAGCTCTAGTGTTTGTTGATGTAGTTTTTGCCAGATGTCCATTGATGAGAGTGAGGTATTGAAGTCACCCATGTATCCCATGTTGATCTTATCTGTTGTTTTAGATATAATGTTACTTCATTTATAAAATGAGGTACACCTGTTTAGGTGCATGTATATTAATAATTGTAATAGCTTCTTGGTGGACTGTTCCTCTAATGAGTATGAAGTATCTTCCTTGCCCTTTTTGACTGATTTAAGTTTGAAGTCTGTTTTGTCAACAATTAGAGTTGCTACACTGCTTGCAGTACCTTTTCCCATCATTCTATGCTAAGGTTATGTCTTTGATGGTAAAGTGTATTTCTTTAAGACAGAGAAAAGATAGATCATGTTTTTTAATCCAGTCTTCTAATCTGTGTCTTTATTGGGGAATTGAGTCCACTAATATTCAGAATTATTGCTGAAAGATGTGTATTCTTTTCATTAAACTGGTTTTGTGGTGATTCTTTGACCTTTTTTGATCCATTGTCCTGGTGTTATTTTTCTTTTGGTTGTGTTTATTATTCTTTTTTGACTGAAATAATCCCTTCAGTATCCTCCACAGTGTCGGCTTAGTGATCATAAATTCTTTTAATTTGTTCTTGTGGAAATTTTTATTTCTGTATGAATTTTGATAGTTTTGCTGGATGTAATATTCTGGATTGACAGTTATGTTCTTTCAGAACTTGAAACACTTTTTTTCCATGCCCTTCTGATTTTGAAATTTCTGTCAGATAATGAGGAGTAATTCTGGTGGACCTGCCTTTATAAGTGACTTGACCTTTTCCTCTTGCAGCTTTATTTTTCTTTATTCTGCTTTTAATATTTTATTGTAATATGTTATGGAGAGTTTCTTTCCTGGCCATACCTCTTTGGTGTTCTGAAGGTACCAGTATGCACATCTCTTTCTCTAAGTGTGAACATTTTTATAATGTGATTTTACTGAAAATAGAGTCTATGTCATAATTCTCCTTTTCTCATGCCTATAATCTGAAAGTTAGGTGTTTTCATGGTATTCAAGAGGTTTCCCTTCTGTTCATGGGAGGTTTTGTTTGTTTACCTGTAAAACATCACTAAATTTTAAAGTGATACAGTTTCTCTACTTTGTCTTCCAGCCTTGATTTTTCCCATGGTCCATTCTATTGGTGAAATCTGGAACTGAGGCTTTTATTTGGCTTGTGTAGTTTTTCACTTTTGGCAATATTTCAGTTTAGTTTTTCTTCAGTAATTCTGTATCTTCTTGAATTGTATTTTCATATCATGTATTAGCTTCCTTATTTCATTCATCTCTGACTTTTTACTGAGTTTTCTGGAACCAGGTTTAATTTTCTTTTGAATTTCTTGTCTGCCAGTTCTTCAAGGCCATTCTCATTGACTTCCATTATTATGGGACTAATAATTTTTGGAGGACACATATCTTGGATTTTTATGTGGACTTTTTTATGTTTTTGTGCCAAGATTTGTGCATTTGGAGTTAGCTGGGGATGACTGTCTGGGGATGACTGTCTGGGGAGTGCTTGCCAATCAGCACCAGGAGTTGGAGAAACTATGCAAGTGGGCAGGGTATTCAGAGTTCAAGATACTTTTTTGGGGACTTAAATTTATTTTATTGTTCCAATAAATAAATGAATAAAATTTGTTTATTGCTCTAGGGACTAGAGCAACAAGGGAAGTGTGGCAGAGTAGTTAAGGCCTGGCTTTCCCTTGTCTCTCATGCAGAACTGGGCAAATTGGGAGGTGCATGTTGAATGATTGGGGTCTGCTGAGTTTTTATTTCTATATGGCAGGACCTAGGAAGATTAGGAGGTATATACCCTGTATATTTTTAAAAGATTATAAAATTAGCTGGGCTGTGGTGGCACACACCTTTAATCCTAGCACTTGGGAGACAGAGCCAGGTGAATCTCTGTGAATTCGAGGCCAGCCTGGGCTACAGATCAAGATCTAGGAAAGGCTCCAAAGCTACACAGAGAAACCCTGTCTCAAAGATCAACAACAACAACAACAAAAGATTATAAAATTATTTATGTGCACGTGTGTGTGTGTGTATGAGAGAGAGAGAGAGAGAGAGAGAGAGAGAGAGAGAGAGAGAGAATGGGGGGACCCACCACCAAGCTCCCAAATAAATCACACATAGAGGCTTACTCTTAATTATAAATGACCAGCTTTAGCTTGACTTATTTCTAGCCAGCTTTTCTTATCTTAAATCATCCCATCTACCTTTTGTCTCTGGGATTTTTCCTTTTCTTACTTCCATATATCTTACTGTCTATCTAGTCTCTCCACCTGCCAGCCCTGCTCCACTATTGACCATTCAGTTCTTTATTAGACCATCAGGTGTTTACACAGGCAAAGTAACACAGCTTCACACAGTTAAACAAATGCAACATAAAAGAATGTAACACACCTTTGTATCATTAAACAAATTTTCCACAGCATAAACAAATGTAACACAGCTTAAAATAATATTCTACAAAGTTTTCCAAAGTTTTCACTTTCATTCTGTGTCTTTGACAATGTGGTGTATGTAGTGGGCAGCCATTTCAGCTTTGATCTGGAAGTTCCAACCCCCATTGAGTCTTTGGTGGGCCGGCTGTCTTAGTTCCTGGACCCTGGACGCTGAAGGTAGACAGAGCAGAGTTCTCCAGAGAACACTGCTGGACTGTACCACACCTTTCCCAGACCCTGTTACCTATCCCTTCATTTGTAAGCTACCCCACAAAATAAACCTCCCTTTTAAGTAGTGGAGTTGCCATAATATTTAAACCAATAGGTGTGCCTCTTGCCTTTTAACCCAGCTAGTGTGTATCTTTTAGTTGTAAAACTGACAGAATTAACTTTGGAAGTTATTACTGAAACATATTCACTGATTCTTGTAATTTTGTTCATTGTTTACATGGTTCAAATCTTTTCTTTCTCCCTTTTTTTATTTTAGGAGCTTGGTTGCTATCTTGAACATGTTTGATTTTTTTTTTTTGTTCTTGTTATCGACTCCTTTCATAAAGTTTATTCTTTCCTGAGCACCTTTGCTTGCAACTGTCTTTCTCATCGGTGTGTATAATTCCTTTAAGTATCTTCTACCATACTGGGTGAGTGGTCATAAATTGCTTTACTTTGTGCCTATCTTGGGAGGTATTGATTTCACCACTGGCTTTAAAATATAACTCTCCTGGAGCTGGGGAAAGGGTAGTAAACATATCGAAAACATAGTGTATGAATTTCTTAAACAATTAGTAAAGAAAAACTCTCAAAAAGATAATTCACCTGAATACAGTAATCCTGGACATGTATTTACTTGCACAGCTTAGATTACATTATTTCTTACTGTTCCAGATTTTTGGTATTTCTACCAAAATAATGTTATTCTAATGAATTTCCCTTTGTATGTAAGCTGACAGTTTTCTTTTGTAGCTTTTAATATTGTTTTTTGTGCTTTTAGTGTTTTAACAATGTAACAGAGATTTGTAGCAGGCTTTCTCAGACAGTCAGCTCCCAAATAATGACATGGAGACTTATCAGTTATGAATGCTCAGCCTTATCTTATGCTTGTCCCACTAGCTCTTAAAATTTAATTTAACCTGTTTCTCTTCATCTATGTTTTGCCTTGGGGCTTTTTACCTTTCTTTCATTCTCTATGTTCTACTTTTCCTGCTTCTTCCATGTCTGACTGGCTGATGGCTGCCTGGCTCACTGTCCCTGGACATCTCCCTCTTTTTCTCCCTCATTCTCTCCTCTCAAGCCTAGATTCCTCCTCCTACTTATTCTCTCTGACCACCAGTCCCACCTATCCCTCTCCTGCCTAGCTGTTTGCCATTCAGCTTTTTATAAGACCAATCAGGTGTCTTAGGCAGGCAAAGCAACACATCTTTACATTGTTAAACACATGCAGCACTAATAAAAGCAACATCTCTTCACATCATTAAATGAATGCAGCATGAGCAAATGTAACACACCTTTACATAGTTAAAGTAATTTTCCACTTTAAGTGGTATAAATGCTTCCAGTACTTGTATCCATATCATTCTCTGGCCTTTAGAAAATTTATGGTATAGTTTCACTGAATAGACTTTCTGTGCCTTTTGTTTGCTTCTCAGCTCCCTTTACTTCTTGAATTGTTAGGTTTGTCTATTTTGCATGTCTCAAAGCTTTTCAGCGTGACAATCCACAGTCCTAGTGTCTCCAACATTCTTATGTTTCCCTGGCAACTTAGACTTTACCTTCACATTTTCATGTAATGGTATCAAGTCTTCTCTGCAGGGACTCCAACCCTATTGAGGCAGCATGTGCAGCTGTAGCCTGCATAGGTCTGTACCAGCTCCTCTGCATATATATTATGGCTTCCAGTTTAGTCTTTCTACGGGATTCCTGACTATGTGAATGAGTGGGTCTCTAATCCTTGTGCCTTCTCTTGGGCTCTTTTCCTCCTTTGGTTTGTCTTGTCCAATTTCAATGTAATGGTTTTTGTTTTATTTTATTATACTCCACTTTGTTATATTTTATTCTTATCTCTTAGAAGCCTGTTCTTAACTAATGATAGACAGAAAGGGAGTGGATCTGAATAGGAGGGGAGGTAGGAAGGAACTAGGAAGTGTTGTGGAATATTATTTTAAGATGTGTTACATTTGCTTATGCTGTGGAACATTTGTTTAATGATGCAAAGATGTGTTGCATTCTTTTATGTTGCATTTGTTTAACTCTGTGAATCTTTGTTACTGTGCCTGTCTAAAACACCTGTATAGTCTAATAAAGAGCTGAATGGCCAATAGCAAGCCAGGAGAAAGGATAGGTGGGGCTGGCAGGCAGAGAGAATAAATAGGAGGTGAAATATGAGAAGGAAAAGATCAAGGAGAAAAGAAGGGGGCCAGCCATCCAGCCACACAACCAGACATGGAATAAGAAAGAAAGAAAAGATACATAGAAATAGAGAAAGGTAAAGGCCCAGAGGCAAAAAGTAGACAGGATAATTTAAGAAAATCTGGCTAGAGACAAGCCAAATTAAGGCCAGGCATTCATAAGTAAGACCAAGTCTCCATGTGTGGATTTATTGGGAAGCTGGGTGGCAGACCTCTCAAAGAGCCAAAGAATAAAAATAAAAACCCAAAACGGGGGAAGGTAGAGAGAGGGAAAATCTCAGTCAGGATATATTATGTGAGAAAATCTATTTTCAATAAAACAAAACAAAACAAAAAAAGAACCAACAATTCTCCAAACTACAGTTTCATCTGAGCAAATTTATTAAAATGTAAATATTTTTTCTATAAAAAAAAGAAATAAAGCATCATGGTCCAATTTTTCATAAGATGTGTTAGATAGATTTGTAGCTTATCAAAGAATAGGGATAAACAAGAAGTGTGGACCCCTGTCTTTACTAGAAGCTGGTGCTTTTTTGCCCAGGAGCTTTAAGTATATTTTAAGGTTAAAAAAATTACATGAGCAAACTGGGGGTGAGGGGGGGTAATGAATGGCAAGGGTTGGGAGAAAGTGAGCTTAGGGGAGCGGGAGGTCCCAGCTGCATCAGGGACAGGGTGGGAGAACAAGGAAAGAGATACCATGATAAATGAAGACCCTGTGGGAATAGGAAGAAGCAGAGTGCTAGAAACGTCCCCAGAAATCCACAAAGATGACTCCACTATAGACTACTGGCAATGTTGGAGAGAGTGCCTGATCTGGCCTGCTCTGGTGATCAGATGGCTGAACACCCTAACTGTCATGATAGAACCCTCATCCAGTGACTGATGGAAGCAGATGCAGAGATCCATGGCCAAGCCCCAGGTGGAGCTCCAGGAGTCCAATTGGTGAGAGAGAGGAGGGATTGTATGAGCAAGAGATATCAAGACTGTGATTGGAAAAAGCACAGGGGAAAATAGCCAAACTAGTGGAAACACATGAACTATGAACCAATAGCTGAGGAGCCCCCATGGAACTGGACCAGGCCCTCTGGATAAGTGAGACAGTTGACTAGCTTGAACTGTTTGGGAGGCCCCCAGGCAGTGGGACCTGGACCTGTCCTTGGTACATGAACTGGCTTTTTGAAACCTATGGCCTATGCTGAGACACTTTGCTCAGCCTTGGTGCAGAGAGGAGGGGACTGGACCTGCCTCAACTGAATCTACCAGGCTGGACTGACTCCCCAGGGGAGACCTTGCCTTGGAGGAGATGGGAATGGGGGGTGGGTGGGCTGGGGGTGAGAAGAGGGAGGACAGGGGAATCCATGGATGATATGTAAAATTACATTAATTATAAAATAAAAATATTTATTAAAAAATTAGACAGCTCCACTACATGACTGAACCCATATATCAGGATGCAGAAGGCAATCTTGAAACACAGGAATATGGTAAAATTGTGGTGAGAATCATGAATGTTGTTACTCTCCAAAGTACCCAGACAGCGGAGAAGAAATGATAAGAACTTAAAATTATGATTATTAAAAATACTGTTCTATACCAAACTGGCAAACGTCCCAAGAAGGATAGCTTTCTGGCTCTGCCATGGTTACTGCTCACTGTTCTTATTCAAGTCTACAATGAGAAAGAAACTAATATAGCAGAAAACCTTGCAAAATGTGCCAGTTGACAGAATTGTTCAATGTTGTAGATAAAGTGAATGCTAAGAAGGCAGAGGTAATTGTTACAGAAATGAAAGTTGTTAAAGAGAAATCAAGCACTTTACATTAGAACAACAGCCACAGTGGTCTAGAGCAAGACTCTCTATCAAACCAGCCTTTCATTTCCTTTCTTTTGTTTGGGCTCGTGCCTTGTTTTGCTGAGATGAAAAATAAATTGCCTTGATTTCATTGCTTGTAGTCCTTTGAATTCGTTAGTATGGAGTAAGGGTCTTGTTTCTCACAGCCCCTTGCACATACATGTTTGTTGTTGCATTATTCACATTAGCAAAGAAATAGAAATAGCCTAGTTCTTCACAAACAGATAACTGGATAATAAAATATGATTATATTATACAATGGAATTTTATTCAACCATAAAGCAAGGTGAAATTGTGAAAAAAATGGATGGAATAGTAAAATATAAGGTAACATGCTCAGAAATATAAATACTGCATGCCCTTTCTTATATGTGGATACTAGCTTCTAACTTTCATTTGTGTATATTTATGTGAGAGTATGTGTATGTGGAGTCCAGAAAACTATAATGGAGACTAGGAGAGGGGCTGGAAGAAGCTTTATTGAAGGTTGTGAGGAGGATAATAGAGCACACACGTCATAAAAGTGGAAGAGGGAATATTGGGGGAAGAGGATAGCTGGAGAGTGGGTGAGAGAGAGGGTCAACCCAAACTAGTTACCTATGAAAATCCCATAAGAGAACCTGTAACTTTGTATTCTAATTAGAAATTAAATTAAAATTTTAGAAATATTGTCATCCAGTTTTGTAGCAAACTTTGCATCAACTTTCCATTCACATACTAGTAATCTGTCAAGAACAAAAAGCACTGTGATCTTGGATCAACAATTTCAAAAGGATATACTATGTTCGGGGGATAAAGCAATGATAGAGCACATACATGTTCAGCATCTGATACCACCCCCATCAGCCTCTGTCCCCAACCCCCACTCCAAGAATATATTATTGTTGGAAAAAATGAAGCTAATAGAGCCATTTGGTTTTATTTTCTAAAAGACCATGGGTACATTTTTAACGTCCTCCAAGTGTTTAATGGTTGCCTCTCTAATATTACCTACATAAACATTCACTCAGAATACATAAGAGAGAAATTTTCCTTAGTTTTTGCATATGAAATTCTAAAGTGTAGTTAAATTAGATGATTGACACTTTGTTTTGTTTTGTTTTGGAGCTGAGGATCGAACCCAGGGCCTTGCGCTTGCTAGGCAAGTGTTCTACCACTGAGCTAAATTCCCAACCCCTGACACTTTAATTGACCTTCTGAACAGACTTTTATAATGTCTTTTAGAGGAATTTCTCTGTACTATTTACAGTGGATGTTTGATTTATATAATTAAAATGTGTGATTTAATCTTACATTTTTATCTTTTCTCTTTTTATTATTGTTATTTTATTATTTATTGGAAAGGGATTCTCATGCCTACTGTCTTTTGTTTCTAATTTATATGCATATATATGGACCTTGTGCCTACAAAACCTTCTTTCTTACCAAGAGATAAAATGTTATTAGGGAGTGTGCTGGATTTATTGCCTTGCACAATAATATTTCTTTTTGTTGAAAGCTCAATGTTTCTTTGTTTTGCTTAAATGTGTGCTTCACAGAACACATGCCTTAATCCCAAATTATCTCTCCTCCCTTTGTATGGAAGGTGTCTTTCTTCTGCAGCAAGAGAAGAGTGTGCCATAGAGAAACTGCATTTTCAACTGCCAGAAGTGATCCATTAGCAAGAATGTAAGTGTTTTCTATGTGGGTGAAGCTATTTCTCCTACCAGTGACTGACTATGCTGTTCTTTCCCTAGATGATTCTAATATCAAGCTACCATGAGCTGATACAGGTAGCCTGTATGTGGAATCCTGCAAACCGTTGTTCTTATCTTAGATAAGAGTATAACAGATCTATTTTCTTAGCAGATCCAAAGAATATTAAATTCTGAGGTCAGTGAGTGGGTAAAATTGGGCACAGTGGGTAAAAGATCTTGCCATATCATAAACAGCAGAATTTCCTTCCTTTATACAGGCAAGTGACATTCAATTGCTTATGTATACCCCATTCTTTATCCGTTAATCCATCTATGAATATTTATACTACTTCTGTGTATTAGCCATTGTAAATATGGTCAAATGAAAATAGGGGGTGCAAATATTTCTTTCAGATCCTTATCTTAATTTCTTTGGACATATGCCTCGGTGTATGATGGCTGGATTATAGATTAGTTCTGTTTTAAAGTTTTTGCGGAGCCTCTGTGTTGTTTGCCATAGTGCTTATACCACTGTATGCTTCCACTAACAGTGACAGGGTTTCCTTTTAGATACCTCTGCCAAACAGTACTTGTCTTCCTTTGTTTTGTTTGAGATGATTTGGCATTATAACTTGTGTAAAGTCATATCTCAGTGGATTTTTGAAATTTGTCCTGTGTGATTAATGATGTTTGGTACTTTCTTCATACTTACTACCCTTCTAAATGTTTTCTTTGAAGAAATTCCTGTTCACTTCCATTGCCCATTTTAAAGTTAGGTTATTTGCCTTGTTTTGTGATATTTTCCTGTCAGATTACAGGGATTGCTTTTTATATTACCATTCTTTCAGATATATAGTTGGCTCAGATTTTCTGTACGTATTGTGTGTTACATTTTAACTTTGTTGATTGTTTCTTTGATGTGCATAACCAGTACATTTTTAAACGTTATTTAAAAATTATTGCTCTTTTCAGTGTGTATTATAGCTACTTATATTTTAGGAGCTATACTTTGTTCGTTTATTATTTTAAACAACTAAAAAGCATTTCACGCCGGGCGGTGGTGGCGCACGCCTTTAATCCCAGCACTCGGGAGGCAGAGCCAGGCGGATCTCTGTGAGTTCCAGGCCAGCCTGGGCTACAGAGTGAGTGCCGGGAAAGGTGAAAAGCTACACAGAGAAACCCTGTCAAAAAAAAAAAGCATTTCACATATTGTTTCAATTACAAAATTAAAATTTTTTTATTTACTTAAGAAGTAAACATTTTTAAATATTTTGAATATTCTATTCAAAATTTAACAAAAGGAATCATTCTTCACATTAACCTGTACTTTTGCAAGGTAGCAGGCAGATTCTTACATGAAACATTTAATAGTGTATCCTTTATGAATTATAATAGATAGAATGTCTTAAAATTTGAAAATATACATGAAATGCAGACTAGAAAGCCAGCTATCTATAATGTTATTATACTGGGATGAAACTCAAGAGGTCAGATTCCAAACATCCATTCCATACTTTCAGGCAAATTTCTATCAATGTTGCCATGATAAGGTGATAGAGTTCCATATTAAGGGATGTTTATGTTTTCCTGATGGTTCTCAGTGACTACTTGAAAATGTGTTATGTAAGAATGCCTTTCTCTAGTCTGCTACACTTTATGAATTTAGAGTAGTGTCACTTATACTGGGCTGTTGCCATCAACTAACTATTAGAGCTGCATTTCATATTTTTCTCTTATTGAAAATAGGTTTCCCCTCCCTCTACTCCTCCAAGATCCTCCCCACCTCCCCTCCCATCCAGATCCACTCCTTTTCTGTCTCTCATTAGAAAACAAACAGGCTTCTAAGGGATAATGAAATGAAATAAAATATAGTAAGAGTAAGGAAAATCAAACACATCAGAATAGGACAAAACAAACAAAAAGGAGGAAAAGAGCCCAAGAAGAGGCTCAACAAATAGATACAGACACAGAGACTCCCTTGTTCACTCACTCAGGAATCCCATAAAAACACAAAACCAGAAGCCATAATATATACCCAAAGGACCTGTAGGGTGAGAGAAACAAAGAGAGAGACAGAGATAGATAGAGACAGACAGACAGACAGACAGACAGAGACAGAGAATATTTTAAAAGTTAAAATAAAAATAAAGTACCCTGACAAGACATTATGAGACAAGAAACTTCCAGAGATGCCATTGAGTTCATTTTGTGTTGGTTATCTACTTCTGGGCATGTGGCCTACCCTTAAAAGAGTAGTTAGTTTCCCTGGTGAGATTCACTTGGAAGAAACTAAATTTTCATTTTCAAGTAGTTATCAGTTGGAGATAGCTTTTGGGTTAGGAATGGGGGCATGTGTCCACTTCTCCTTTCTGCTCTAGGACCCTGTGTGATACAGACCCATGCATGCCCTATGCATGCTGCCTCAGTCTCTGAGTGCATTGGTCCTGTTGTGTTTATAAGGCCTTGTTTCCTTAGTGTCTTCCATCTTTGGTTCTTATGCTCTTTTTGCCTCTTCTTCCACAGGGTTCCCTAAATACTAAGGGCATGAATTTCATGAGACATCCCATTTAGGATTGAATGTTTCAAGGTTTCTCACACTGCATATCATATGACTGTGGGTCTCTTTATTTGTTCTCATCTGCTGCTGGAGGAAGCTTCTCTGATGATGGCTGAGCAAGGCACTGATCTATGAGTATAGAAGAATACCATTAGGAGTCATTTTATCATTACACTTTTTCTCTTTTTAAAACCAGTATTATTTGGTTTTACCCTAGGTCTCTGGACTATCTGGTCTCAGGTTCTTGGTTATCCAAGCAGCTTTGGGTATGGGTTCTATTTTGTGGAGTGGGCCTAAGTCAAATCAGATATTGGTTGTTTATGTCCACAAACTTTGTGCCACCATTGCACTAGCACATCTTGCAAGCAGGACAGCATCGTAGATAGAAGAGTTTGTAGCTAGGTTGGTATTTGCATTTCTCCATTGATAGTGTGCAGAATACCTTCCAGTACCAAGAACACTAGCCTGTAGGGGTGAAGGCTCTAGGTATGCACCAGCTCAACTTCTCCATGTTCAATGAGTTGTATAGGTGTTATCTTCAGGAATGGGAACTTGCAGTCAGTTTGTGGAGAGCAACCTATAGTCTTTGGCCTATAATTTAATTAGATGTAACCCAATCCCAGTACTGGGAGCTTCATTTGGTGACAAGAGATGTCCAGCTGGGGCTCTGTTTTCCCCATTATGTGCTACTTTATTTAGATAACCTTCATATATGTATTTTAGGGAGCTTCTATTATATTAACTTTCCATAGGATGTCTCAAATGACCCTTAATTCTAGCTGTCTGTCCCTGTAGTACCTCCCTTTTCCCCCTCTTCCTTCCCCTTCCAAGATTTTATTGATATAATAATTATGTGCATTTATGGGTCCAATGTGGTAATTCAGTATGTGCGTGAAATGTGTAATTATCAACCTAGGATAATTAGCAATTTTATATCCCTAAAAATTTTTATCATTTCTTTGTGGTGGGAACTTTCAAATTCTTCTCCTTTAAAGTTTCACCATATATCCAATAAGTTGTTTTAAAGTGAATAACCCTGCTGTGCTGTAGAACATTAGGTTTATTCTTTCTGTGCTACCCATTAACCAATTTACCTGTCTCCTTCTACCCACTTACTATTCCTAACTTTGGTGATTACCATTATATGTTCTTTTATGCTCCCACATGTGAGCAAGAACATGTGGTATTTATCTTGCTGTGGCTTATTTCACTTAACATAAGGTCAGCCAGTTTCATCCTTGTTGCTACAAATGACAGGATTTAATTATTTTGTGGCTAAGTACCATTCCATTGCATACATTTTGTGGTAAAACATTCATGCCAAAAACTACATAAATATGAGTGTTGAATTTCCACAAATGTGACAAACTGTTGCCTTGCTCAATAAATAGAACCCATTCCCAACCCTTCAGCTAAATCTATTATGTCCTTTCAGTCTTAAAGTTTTCACTGTCCTTCAATGACTGCTTTGGATCTTTGTGAGTTCGAGGCTAACCTGGTATCCAAAGTGAGTTCCAGGAAAGGCGCAAAGCTACACAGAGAAACCCTGTCAAGGTAAGTAAAGCCATGTATTGTATAGGCAAATGGTTGTTTTGCTCTTTTCTCTCTTGTAAATATTACATATTAGTGAACAGAATTTTTTAAAGATGTATTTATTTATTATGTACAGTGTTCTGCTTGCATGTTGGCCTGCAAGCCAGAAGAGGGCACCAGATTTCATTATAAATGGTTGACTATGTGGTTGCTGGGAATTGAACTCAGGACCTCTGGAAGAGCAACCAGTGCTCTTGACCCCTGAGCCAACTCTCCAGCCCATGAATAGAAATTTTAATGTTACCCATTTTTTACAGTAAAAATTGTTTATTATTTTTTGTTATTAAAATACTATTGCTATTCTCAAGGCTATGAGGATATTCTCCTGGGTTACTGTGTAGAAGCCACAATACACTGAAATTAATTTTTACAAATCACATGAAGTAGCTACAACAACACTCATTGTTTTTACCATTTAGGTATGAAGTTTATCAAATAGCATGTGTAAAAATAAAAGCCCAACATTGACTTGTCTTCCCACAGCTGAGAGTACAGATAACAGTTGCCTCAGTGTACAAAGAGGAATTATCCCATGTTGATTTATGTGGATTTCCTCATCCAGAGTTTAAAATAACTCACAGTCGAAGCTCTAGAAGGGCTTGTCTTCCAACTTGTCAGTGGTATGGGTCCACATGCACCACTAGAGAGGTGGTTACAAAACACTGTAGAGATGTGGTAACAGCAGACATACTGGGTTTTTTTTCCCTCCTGGATCATTTGTATCTAGGACAAGAACTTAGTTTTGTTCTTGACTTACTGAGCTAGTCATTTCTGTGACTTTTGTTTGGTTCTTTTTCTAAATGCCCATGTATGCTTCATTTTCATTCATATATTACGTTGTTTTAATGTTACTTTACTGAGTTGTTTATTTGTGTTGTCATAGATCTTCCTAGGCTTTTCAAAAGTTGATCTTTGACGGCTCTCTACTTCCTTCTTATCTATGACATGCACAGCTCTCTTTTAGTACATGGTTCCACTGCCATACTACTCTGCCCAAATGCTTGGAGCCAAGCTACTATGAACTGAACCCTATTCAACTGTGACTAAAATAAATTTCCTCTCTCTTTGAAATAACCAATCTTCAGAATTCTTAAATATTTTAGATATATTGATATATTTATTATCTATTGTTAGTGTTATATTCAGTATTGGCATGAGCATAAATCAAGATAGAAGTGTGTTTTTTCATATATTTGTTGCTTTTTGTTGTGTATCATGTACATGAGTTATCTCTGTAACTTACCTGAAGAGACAGACAGATGTCTCAAAAGATGCATCATGTGGTATATTTTTGTGGTAGGTTGTATTTATTACTGGTTAGCTACTATAGATTTTTTTCATTGTCATTTTGGGTTTGGGTGCATTATACCATGTCATAATTTGAGAACCACTATAAGTCATTTAAAAAGTACAGACATCAAGAGATCAGCCTGACATGTTTCAGAATGTGTTATGTATGTTATGTTCAGTACTCCTTCTATAGTAATGAGGCTCCTATCAGTTGATTTTCCTCACAACCTACTCTTGCCCACATATGTCATTGGCTGAGCACATTCAGAGGCAGGGTGACAACAAGTTTGTTTTCTTTCTGATCTTTTCCATGTTTTTTCCTCTAGTATATGAGCAGGAGTAGGTTGTGGCTGAATTTAAGCACATTTGTCTTTGGCTAGAGTGGCTGTTGAAATTAATGGTTACAAAGAATACTGGCAAAAGACACATTTTCTTATGACCTTCTTAGTCTATGCATCATAGTTCTGGTCAAAACCAATGCAGTAGTTCCTTGTTCACAGGCAGTAGTGGAACTACAGACTTCTTTCACTACTTTGTTAGTGACTGGCACATATGTGCAATAGCATTGGGGGAAATACAATGATAATTACATTCACAATGGCCTCATTCCTGACACTATCATGAATCTGCATATGACAACACACTACTGCTCTCAAATGGCAGCATTCCATATCTCCACATTCTTGAGGGTGTTATCTTCTATTCTTCCCCATGCTATACTCATCTACTATAGTGCAATATCCTTAGTAAGTTTCTGGCAGCACTTACCTGCATGGTCAATTTGTGGGTTTCCTTTACTTTCACAATTAATGATGTTCTTCCATAATAAAATATTCACCATTATAAACAAAAACTACATTTTGAAAACAGAAACAGATACATTCTGACATACATCTGAGCCCCCTATACTTACTTGTAGATTTCTGTAGTTGGTTATATGCATAGAACATTGTATATAAGCCTCTTGGTAACCATAAAGTAAAACATTTAGAGAAGATCTCTCTGTCTCTGTCTCTCTCTCTCTCTCTCTCTCTCTCTCTCTCTCTCTCTCTCTCTCTCTCACACACACACACACACACACACAAAAAAAAAATTAAAACAATCTGAAACATGCCGTTATAGAAAATCCTCAAATCACAAAACAAGGAGCACAAAAAGAATAGACAAAGCAACAATAAAACAAGTAATAAAATGACTAATATATACTTACCTATCAATAATTACTTTAAATACAGATATATTAAAATTTTGAATCAATAGACATAAGGTGGCTGTGATGTTTAGTTTTAGGTGTCAAGTTAACACAATCTAGAACCACCTGAGTGAAGAACCTCTGGTAACATATTTTAGGGATTTTCTTGATTATGTTGATGTGGAAAGACTCACCCACTGTGGGTAGTATCATTCCTGGGAAGGAGATCCTGGACTACTTAAGAGTGGAGAAAGCAAGCTGAGTATTGGCATATATGCAATCATTGCTGTCTGTTCATAATTATGAGTGAGATATGACCAACTCCTTCAATCTGCTCTCATAGCTGGTACTGTGACTTTCTTGCTATGCTGGACTATAAGCTGGAACTGTAAGCTAAACCCTTTCTCTCGTAAGTTATTTTTGTGAAGGTATTGCATCATAGCAACAAAGAAGGAACTAAAAGAGTATTTGAATACATTTAAAAAAAACAATTTTTAATTCACCTTAGTACATACACTAAAAGTACAGGGATGAGGTTAGATATTTTATTCAAATATAAATCAAAAGTAAGCAGGCATAGCTGTAGTTTGATTAAACAAAATATATGCAGATAAATTATGAATCAAGAAAAATAGCATTGCATTATGACAAACAGATCAATTAATCAGAGAATATAATAGTTAGGGATATATACTGGCCCATCATAGAACCACCTAAAAATATAAAGCAGATATTAAAAAGAGCTGAAGGGGATTGGTGCCTGTCATCATAGAGCCTTCATCCAGTACCTGATGGAAGCAGATACAGAGATCCACAGCCAAATACCGGGCAGTGCTCCAGGAGTTCAGTTGAAGAGAGGGTGGAGGGATTATATGTAGCCAGAAGTTTCTCTGGTTCTGCCTTGCCCAGCAACATGGACGAACCTCTCCCACCCATGGTCCCACAGCCACTTATAATTACTTAGATGCTTTTTATTAATTACAATCTGTATGGCCTATGGCTCAGGCTTCTCGCTAGCTTGCTCTTATAACTTAACCCATTCCTATTAATCTACGTTGCCACATGGCCATGGCATTACTGGTCTGCTGGCATCTTGTTGCTCCTTGAGCAGTGGGCTGGTGTCTCTCTTTCCTGCCTGTCTCTTTCCTGTATCTCTGCTTGAATTTCCCACCTGCTTCTAAGCTGCCTTGCCATAGGCCAAATCAGCTTATTTATTAACCAATGGGAACAACATATATTCACAGCACACAGAAAGACATCCCACAGCAATTATATGAGCAAGGGGTTGTCAAGATCATGATGAGAAAACCCACAGAGACAGCTGACCTGAGCTTGTGGGGGCTCATAGACTCTGGACAGATAGCTAGAGAGCTGGCATGGGACTGGCCCCCTCTGCATCTGGGTGATAATTGTGTAGCTTGGTCTTTTGTGGGGTATGGGAGCCCACAAAAGCTTCCTAGTAAGATCTGAGCTTGCTTTACACAGCATGGCTGCCTTAGGGGATGGCTTGACTACATGCATGGCCACCAGGGATTTGGGATGGTCTGCACTTGGCTGTGCTATGGGGAGGTCTTTTGCTCCACCCCTTGGCATTCTTTTAAAAGCCCTTTATTAGAGACAGAAGGGCCTGGTGGTGGGTTTTGACTCAGGCCCTCCAGAAGCTATTCTGTGTCTTTCCTCTCATCATCTAGGTATCTCTTTCTATATAAATATTTACCATTTTTCCCTGCTCAAGAGTACCCTGGTCATAAAAGTGGGGCCTGGTCCCCCACAGTGGGGCCCCTAGCAATGAGACCAGGACCTTTCCCTGATGCATGAGCTGGCTCTTTGGAACCTATTCCCTATGGTAGACTGCCTTGTTCAGCCTTGATGCAGGGGGAAGGGAGAGCTTGGTCCTGCCGCAACTTGATATACCATGCTTTGTTGATTCCCAAGAGAGACCTTGCCCTATCTGAATGAAAACAAAGGAGGAGTGGATGGGGGGGGTTAGAAGGGAGGTGTGAGGAGGGAATGGGAGGGAGAAAGAGCTGAAGGGACAGATATACTGCAGTATACCAAAAATAGAAGATTTTAAAACTACATTGTCCTCAATGAGTAGAACATCCAGATAGAAAATTAATGAAACATAGGACTGCAGCCAGAGTATATACAAAATACATCTAGTAGACATATAGATTGAAAGCTAGGCTTTTAGTTGCAAGTAGTTGGGAAAGTGGTGAATAAAACTAGAAGATGTGGGGAGAATTTTGAAACATTCTTTAGTGAACACATGAGTGATAAGAAAGTGAAACAATCCTATTACTGACAGAAAATGTCAGGAGTCTGGTATAATATTTAACACTTAAGATATTCTAATTAGAAAAATGACAATATTGTTTTTTCTCCTTATCCATTCCTTCTAGCCCATCTCTATTCCTTTGTGACTCCTCCCCAACCCCAGACCCATTCTCTTCCAAGGATTCCAAAAATACCATATATTTGGTGGAGACCCAGATAGGTTACCTGTGCCTTCCTCTCCTTTCTCCATTCTGTTGTCTAGGTACCTCTAGTCTTGACTTTGTCCCCTCTCCTCAACCTATCTCCATTCCCTTAGGATATGCCACCATCTGTGGCTAGATCCAGGGTACTCTTGGAAGTTATGCCTCTCCCTCTGTGGAACTAGACCCCAAAACCTACTTAAGAAACTTCTAGAGTCATTCCCTTCCCCCCACCTATTAGCCTATCATCATCCATCACACATACTGTGTATATCTGGAACTGCTAGGAGACAAAGCCAAGAGTTCCAACTATAACTTTTGATATGGGAATAGTCAGATCCAGCACCTTGAAACCAGGAATAGCCCCAAGACAGAAAACCAACATCATCCTGCTGGTCCACAGCCAGTCCAGTTGAGGTAACTAAAGGGCTGAATACCTACCCAACTAAGAAGAGATCAGCTATCCACACCAAGAAACACCACAAATGTCATAACTCCAGAAGCCTAGCTCCCAGCACAAAAACACAAACATTAACAACCAAGACAATATGCCTACTATGGAAGCCAGAACCCCTATTTTAATATTCTCTGAATAAAGCAATTTAACTAAATCATAAGACAAAAGAGCTTCAGAATAGCTACTATTAATATATTCAAGACCTTAAAGAGCATATGAATAAGTGCTTCAGTGAAGACTGTGAAAACACAAAAAGTTGGATGAAATAATGAAGATAATTCAAGAAATGTAAATAGAATTTAACAAAGGAATAAAATCAATAAAGAAAAGCAAAACTACTGTACCCAGAAAAACTATTGATCATGACAGAAGGAGAAAGATAAGGATTTCACAATAAAAACAAATTGAAAAAGACATCAGGGAATCTAAGAAATAATTTGAGGCTATGTGGTTACCAAGAACAATATAGCCTAAAGACTCAGGATATCTGTGTTGGACACTAATGCTTTTCATAGCCAAGTCCAGAAATCCTACTAATAGCTCCTCTACACAGAGCCAATTCCCAGTCCTTGCTTCTGTATTCTGGCAGCTCTTGCTGAATTATTGAGGTTAACTCTTCCAAGGAAGTCATATCCCTGGAAGTGTCAACAGTTTTTATACCCATATTTAGACTAGGCTTCTTTAGGACAGTCTACTATTGATAAGGCTATTTTTTGTGACTATGATGCTGAATAAATCCTTGCATAATATGCTAGAAAGTGTTTGAAGTAATAAGGTAACCAAAAAAGGCAATATTCTCTCATATGTCAAAAGTTAATGCACTGATACCTTTAGGAATGAGTTTCACAACTGCACTAAATGCTACCAAAAGGGACACATAACTGGAAATATATATACTGCTAAAATTTAAATGTTAATTGGTTGGTAACAAATTGGCAATGTTCTGAAACCAGAGAGTGGTGTTTGGGCTAGCTCATAGAATACTGTTAGTCTTGCAAATAAAAGCCATGCACAGTAAGTCAACATCCAGCTCTGGTAAACAAATCTAGAAGTTTGAGATATTGAAAATGTATATGAGAACCACATGTCCTTTTATTTATTAGCGTGTGTGTGTGTGTGTGTGTGTGTGTGTGTGTGTGTGTGTGTGTGAATACAGGGAGAATGGAGTTTCATGAGGGTGTATGTATGCCATGGTACATGCATGCAAGTGTGATGGTCAGAGGACAACTTGTGGGAGCTGACTTTCCTGCAGATCTCAGAAACCAAACTACTATTGTTAGACTTGTCAGAAAGTACACTCAACCGCTAAGCCATCTCACTGACCCAACACACGCTTTCATAAAGATTTTATGGATTTAAGAGTGAATAAAAGGTTGTTTTACCCATTGTACTTAAGGCTTGTTCAAGTACTTTAAGGATAGCTCACTACATTTGATTTTTGCCTGATTCTCTATCTTTTCCTGAATATGTAGAATGAGGTTTTAAGTCAACTGTAGTTAAAAGTTTCCAGAGAAGGGGGTGATCCACACCAGACTGTGTGCCTTTTTAAAATGAGAAAAATAAATATAAACTCTGCCCTTTACTCTTGCCTTACAAATATTGGTTAATGATATCTTAAAGGGTCCCTTACAATGAGATTGGAAGGAATCCTTCATTTGATACCACTTTCAAAAGACAAAGTTTTCAGGCTGAAAGTCATGATCTTTAATATTTTCATCTCACAGGACTTCACTGTTAAAAGTACTTAGATAAAATGTGCATACACCACAAATATACCACACACACACACACACACACACACGTACAAACCTTAGCAGATTTTCAACTTGTGGTCTTTATTGTCCAAGTTATATGTTCTAGATATCTAGAGGACTAAGAACAAGCACAAGGGACATGTTTGAAAATTGAGCACATATGACAAATTGACCAAATTATTTATCCAAAGAAATGTGTTACTCAGTCAACATGGAATTCAGAAGGAATTCCTAAGAGGGAATAATTTAAGTTTTTGTTTTTTAAACTCTTTGCTCTTTATGGGCCTGCCACCCAGCTCCCAAATAAATATGCAGAAACTTATTCTTACTTATGAATTTCTGGCCTTAGCTTGGCTTGTTTCTAGCCAGCTTTTCTTAAATTATCCTGTCTACCTTTTGCCTCTGGGATTTTACATTTCTCTATTTCTGTGTATCTTTTCTTCTTATTATGTGGATGGCTGGTTGACTGGCTCCTGGCGTCTTCCTCTCCTCTTTTTCTTGCACCCCTCCTCCGCCCTCCTCTTCTCCTATTTATCCTCTCTGCCTGCTGGCCCAACCTATTTCTCCCTCCTGACTTGCTATTGGCTGTTCAGTTCTTTATTAAATCATCAGGTGTTTTAGACAGGCACAGTGACACAGTTTCACAGAGTTAGACAAATGCAACATAAAAGACCACAACACATCTTTGCGTCATTAAACAAATGTCCCACAGTATAAACAAACGTAACACATCTTCAACTAATATTCTACAACAAATAATCTTCCCTAGAGGGGTTCTTCATTTAGAGTGTAGCTCTTCAACATAGACATGCTTCAATTCAATCAGGAAACATGCAGTGTTCTGAAATACATTCTTATATCTAAGATGGTAACAGCTGGATATCTAATTGTCATATCTCCAAAGGTTCCAAGGGAAAAGAGAAGTGTCCCTGTGATATATGCAATGGCTTTTCAGAGTTATGTTTAGGACAGACAGAAGAACAAAAATATACATTTTGAACATCCAAATATATTTTCAAATAATTTTACTTTACAAAGATCATTAATTTATTGGGGGTCCAATGAGCTAACTCATGAAAACTTTGTAAAGAGGGTAAGTGAATTCATGTAAGAATTGGTCATTTGGTTATCCATAATATAAACTAGTTCCACAAGAGAAAACTCATACTCTACTTTTTTATATACTTGTAATTCTGTTTCAGGTTCTCTCTCTTTTTCTCTTTGTCTCTGTCTCTGTCTCTCTCTCTCTCTCTGGCTCACTTATTTGCTCACTCTCACCTTATTACAATAATATTTTGGTGCAGTGAGTCATGAGACTTGAGGAATTTTACTCCTAAAATTTTCATTGAATTATCTTGCCTTCATGTAGTTAATTTAGATCCTTTAATCCCATAACAATTTGGTTTCATATGGAATATTCACTGGGGTTTCATAGTTTTTGTAAAGATAGTTTCTGCTGTAGGCTGAGCTGGCTCTTGTCAGAGAAATGCTATCGAAGACTTAGTACATCCTGACAAATTATAAGCTAAAGTCATCAGCTGGAGAGGAAAGTTGATTCCAGAAAGATATGGATGAACTAGAATAAGTTTCAGGAACCTGACATAAAAATATCTCCAAAGTGTACAATCCAACTTGCCTATTGTTGCTCAGAAAGTGAGAAGAGTTTGGTAGAAGCTGAGTCCAGCCTGCCTTAATCCATCAAGAGGAAGCTGGTTCAGAAACCTATGAATAGCTCCAGTTGAGACGTCTGCAATGCTCATAATTCATCCCTCTGCTACCCAATAGAGAAAAGATCAATTGGGACCCCATGAAGAATACTGCATAACAATGAATGTGGTCCAGATCCAGATAGGAGCAATAAATCCCAAGCAGTACGGACTATGATAGCAGCAGAAATATGGAATGGGAGTTTGAAGCTGAGAGATTCCCAACACTCCACACCTAAGCCATTAGCAGGGAGGAAGTGTACAGATCACAAGAAGTTACAGAATGTGGTGAACTACAGTAGCAGGCCCTCCCAAAACCAGGAAGAATTAACTAAGATCATATTTTTCATTCATGTTTATATTATTCTAATCTTAATTTTTCATTTTCTATTTTTGTATGTATATCTTTATATCTTTTTGCATGTGCACTTTTCTGCTTTCAGAGTTCAACTGGTATTTATAAGATTATCTCATTGGAGAAAATTCATGCCTGTGTTTCTTCAAACCTTACATACAATAGCTTCTCTATTGCTTTTTCATATAAATATCAATAAATTTCAATAAATATCAGCAGAAAACTAGAATGAAATGAACTGTTTTGTGTAAAGTGTAGAAGGGATACTTCATCATTAAACAAAATTATATAAGTAGATACTTATTTGTGCAACATTGTCTCTTTTCTATTTTGCAGTATGTGCTTGTGGTGATATTTATAATCTAAGAAATAAAGCTTGCCTGAAGATCAGAGGACAGAGCTAGCCACAGAGTTAAACACAGAGGTCAGGCAGTGGTGGCACACACCTTTAATCCTAGCACTAGGGAGGCAGAGATCCATCTGGATATTTGTGAGTTCAAGGCCACACTGGGTTACATGAGATTGATCCAGTCTAGGAGAGAAACAGAGCCAGGCAGTGGTGGCACACACTTTTAATCCCAGGATTTGGGAAACACACGCTATTAATCCCAGCAATGGGAAGGTTGAGATAGGAAGTAAGATGGCTGGGCAGAGAAAGGCATATAAGGTGTGAGGACACAGGAACTGCAGCCTTTTCAGCTGGGGACTCAGGTTTTCAGTCTGAGGATTTGTGGAGTCGGCAAGGTGAGAAGTGGCTGTGGCTTGGTTCCTCTGATCTTTCAGCATTTACCCCAATATCTGGCTCCAGGTTTTTATTATAAGACCATTTAGGATGTGTGCAACATGTACTCTTTGAGTTATTACCTCTAGTTGCTATATAAAATTGAGAGTATATGTTGATGTATGTAGAAGACAAAGGATATCATTCTGTTGGCTGTATTCTCACAACACTGATTAACTTAGAATGTTAGCTAGTTTCACAGAGGGGTATGAGTAAGAAACATGCCAAGAACCGTACTGAAGCTGGGTTTTGGAGAATTGTATTCCTGTCTTTTCTAGTCTTTAAAAAAAAAAAAAAAAAAAAAAAAACTAAGGTAAAATATTACACAGTTTTTCACAAATAACTGTTGAAATTTATGACTAAGAAGTATTTCAACATATGGAGAAATGTGTTTTAGTAGTAAGAATCACATAAAATATCTGTTGAAGATCTGTAGTAGGGACGGGAATAGCAGTAAGACAGAAATGAAAGCCAGAGTGAGATAGCTCATTATCATAGAAAGCGGTCTGAGAAATGCATTGTACGAGGTTTACAAGGTTAAAGAGGCCAAGGGAAATAAAAGGGCAATGTTGTGGGATAGTCTTTTTGTACAATGTGAAGATGTGTCTCTGCCTACGGCACCTTCTGATTGATTTAATAAACAGCTGAATGGCCAATAGCTAGGCAGGAGAGAATAGGCAGGACTTCTTGGGAGAGAGAGGAACTCGGGAAGAACTGGAGGTGTGCAGAATTAAGCCAGCAAGATATGGAGGGAGTCAGACATACAGACTAGAGGAGAGGTAAAGAGCCATGTGGAAGAAAGTAGGATAATAGGAATGGGTTAATTTAAGTTATAATAGCTAGTTTGGGAAAAGCCAAGCTTTCATAATTAATAATAAGTCTCCATGTTATTATTTGGGGGTTAGCAGTCCAAAGAAAGTCCGATGAGAAAAAAAAAAAAGCCTGCTACAGAGCAAATATTAAACATGAACCTCAGAACATATGAGGGAGCCAAGAAAGAAGTGACCTAACTATCTAATACTGTAGATAATCTACAAAATATAGTTTATTTAGGCTGTAACTCATCATTCCAATGAGCTAAATGTATTCTAAACTATTGACCTACAAGTACTCTGAAAAGGGTTTCATATATAACTTTCTTATTTCTATTAATGAGACAGTTTTTAAAGTTTCTAAGAAATCTTTAGTCATTTTTCACCTTCCCTTTTCCTTCTGATTGAATATATTCTCCAACATATTCAATAAGCCACTGAAACTGGCACTTAGAAGCTAATTTTGTTTTAATTGTGGAGTATAACTAAAAGCAAAATTAAAGTTTGACACTCTGCATCCATTTTTCTTGCTCCTACACTTTGTCTAAAGGCAAACCATCGTCCTGAACCTGTAATCACCTTGGATTCCTGGAAGCATAAAATTCCATAGGACAGGATCTTCTGTCCCCCTTCACATAAGATGAGGGTAATTATCCTGGAGTAGAAGTATCAACTTGTAGGAACCATACTGAGCCCCTCAAATGGTAAGGAGTTCCTGGGCCAACTTTGCAGGACCAGAACTGAGACAATGATCAACTAAACCATTACTTGATCCAGGGTTGATATATTTTGCAGTCTTGCTCCAATTTGTCCTCTATTTAAACCTAGCAGAGATGGCCCAGAGATTTATCGCTCCTACTATTCTTGCAGAGGACCCAAATTTAGCTCCCATCACCCATATTGGGCAGCTCACCACAGCCTGTAGCTCCAGTTCCAGGGGGAATCTGTTGCCTCTGGCTTCTTAGGGCACTGTATTTACATACACATAAGACACACACACAATTAAAAATAATCAAAATAAGTATTTAATCCAAATGCCGATGTCAGTATCTTCATGTCAGATTTGGGGCATCACTGGACCCCTTTATTTGTTCCTGTTCTCCTCTTCCCAATCTGAACACAGTAAAAAAATCTCTTCTGTTTTTTTACTGCTACTTGTCTCTAATTGGCATATTAGGGATTGATAGCCAATGACAGAGCATAGGTTTTTTTTGGGTAATGAGAACTCAGGCTTCCACTCTAAGCACTCTATTAGTATCACCAAGTAATATTTGTTTCCTCACTTTGGAAATAACTGTCTCTTCTTTATCTGTCTCTTCCTACCACCATTGCATTCTAATATTTTATCCTGGAATTCATAGAGTCCCAAATATTTTTCCTGTCATGCCCCCTTCAAATATCTATTGTTTGTATTTACCATGTTAATGTTATGATATATTTGTATTTTGATTTTTCTTTTCAGATTATCTTCACTGGCTCTAAAGCACATCCAGAATAAAGTCGTATTTAATCTCATTTGTCTTCATACTCCTTCATAATTTGGGTTTATATTATTAATCTAGCCCTAAAATCCAGCATTTGCCAAATGTGTGTTTTGCACTTTGATGTGGAATATTAGTTGAAGATGTGCTACATTGGTTTATGCTGTGGAATATCTGTTTAATGATGCAAAGACGTGTTGCATTCTTTTATGTTGCATTTGTTTAATTCTGAAAAGCTGTGTTACTTTGCCAGCCTAAAACAACTGATTGTCTAATAGAGCTGAACAGATAATTGCTATGTAGGAGAGAGAAATAGACATGGCTGGCTGGCAGAGAGAATAAGAGACGAAAAAGAAGAGGGAGGAGTGAGAAAAGGAGGAAAGAGGATGCCGGGGCCAGACACCCAGCCACACAGCCAGCTATGGTGTAAGACAGAAAGAAATATGTATAGAATAAAATAGGTAAAGAGCTCAGAGGCAAAACATAGAAGAGAAATGGAATAATTTAAGTTAGAAAAGCTGGCTAGAAACAAGCCAAGCTAAGGCTGGGTATTCATAAGTAAAATTAAGTCTCTGTGTCTTTATTTGAAAGCTTGGTGGTGGGCCCCCAAAGAGTAAAAAAAAAAAAAAATTAACTACACCATCTGTGTTGCTTTACCAAAGGTTGTGCATCCAATTCCAATTTGTGATCTTCCCTTGTGCTTTCCTCCTTGGGTGAAACACACCAACTTTTTTCTATATATAAATAAATTTCCTACCCCTCTTCTTCCTCTAAAAAAATTAATCTCTGAAAATACTATGAAATGTTTAGTATATGAATGTCTATGCCTTCTCCATATGGCTCACTTTTCACTCATTTCCTATATTCTATAGTATTTACCTTTCACTCCACATAAACTCCACAAATTAACGTGAAACATGGAAACAGTTTTTCTGAGAAATGCTGTTTGAAGCTTGGCTTTAAAAGTAAAACTCTCTCCTAACCTGTAATCAAGTTATTAATGTGATGTGAGATCATTTATAGCTATGTGCTCATTCTACTGACATACTATGTACTCAACCTGTTCAGAATTAACAGCCCTCTACAAAAAACATTGTAACCTATCTTATATACTTTGGACTTTACATTGCTACAAACCCTTACAAACTCAGCTGAATACACAGCTTTAGTGTACCATATTCCCTAGTTTTCTTTTGTGACTCACCCATTCCCTTGTCTCAGGCCAAGATACATGTTCATAAAGTATGGTGGCTAGATCTAAGAACATTTCTAAAAACAGCAATGTGTTTAAAACAATGTACCCTCCCAAAGAAAAATATTGAAGCAATGTGTAGGTATAGAGTGATAATATTTTATTATTGCTTTGTTTGTTGTATGGAGTAAAATAGGGCCTCAAAACAATTTCCTACCTGTGAGATCCTTGTAAAAGACTGATTTGGACAAAATTTCATAATTCCTTTTCAATACCACATTTTCTGTGCTGTTCAATAGAAAAGATGACCTTTATTTGAGAGATCAGATCGGAGATTAGAATTCTTCTGAACAAAGCAGGCCCACTCTTAAGAAAATGACAGCAAGGATCAGAGCTTTTTCTTTGCTGCTGAAACATACAATAGGATCCCGAGTTTAAAATTGTTATTACAGTTGATATGAAGTGAAAAAATGGAAAAATAGGAAGAGGCCTCCAGATGAGGGAGTGTCTATACAGAAGGAAAAAGAATGTCAAGGGGCAAATAACACCAAGGTTGTTTGATAAGGTCTCAAGGAATCATTTTACATTTACTTAAAACTATTCACAACACATAAAAATACACACACACACACATATAAAGAGAGTGAGAAAAGAGATAACTCAAAATACTAAGAGTCACAAAAAAAAAAAAAACCCAAATGACCCATTCAAAAATGGGGCTGGAACCTGAACAGAAGGTCTTCAAAAGACAAGGGGAATGCTAGAAAATATCTTTTAAAAATGTTCATAGTCCCTAGAAATTAGGGAAATTCAAATCAAATCAACAATGATGTTTCATATAATCCCAATCAGAATGGCAAAAATCAGCAAAATATATGCTGGAGGGGAAGTGGGGTAAAGGGAACCCCCTTTTCTGTTGGTGGGATGGCAAACTGGTGAAGCCACACTGGAAATCAATGGGGAAAATATCAAAAAGCTAAAAGTAAACCTACCATACCTTAGCATATGCCCATTGGACTTGCCATCCTTCTTCACAGATACTTGATCAGCCACATGCAAGGCTGCTCTATTCACAACAGCTAGAAAATAGAAACAACCTAAATGTCCTTTAACTGACACACAGATAACAAAAATGTGGTACATCTACACTATAGAATATTATTCAGCTCTAAGAAAAAATAACCTCTCAAAAGAGTAAGGTAAGCCAGACTCAGAAAGACAAATGTATGTTCTCTCTAATCTGAGACTCCTAGCTGCAAATCTTAAGCTGTGTGTACATTTCCTGGAGGAATTACAAAACCCAGGAAAGTAAAAGGGACCATCAAAGGGTTGGGGAAATGTCTGGGAGGACCATAGAGAGGGGGAAAGGTACAAGTGACTTGAAGGGGGAATGTGAAAAATGGGGGGTCTTTAATTATGGAGCAATTAGGAGATAAATACAGAAGGAGGGGGTAAAGTAACAGTAAGGATGTCTGAAAAGGTCATAAGGATCACACTATTAATTATCTACTATATAAATAACTATAATTCATATAAGTCAGTGTGTAAATATCCATGTATAGTTTCAATGAAAATTTTCCATCTGGACTGACAATGCTCCCTCCAAGAGCCAAAGACCATCTAACAAAATCCTTAACACCAGGGATGTAAAGTCCTCTTTTGAGTTGTTAGTCAGGGTTGTTCAAGAGACTCTGAAAACATCACAGGCTACTGCTATTTCCCTTGGTTACCCCTCAGAGGTGGAAGGTAAGTCCCTAGTTCAGAAGATACCATGTTCTTCAGACACTGAGCCTAGAGGTCTCTGAGCTGGAACTAACCTGAAAGCCTCATGAAAGCTCCCAAGGAAGGGAAACAACCAATAGACCTAGCCAGCTGTAATGCCCATTAGCCGCAACAAAGGCCATCATGGTAAGATAACCCCTAAGGGTGCGACAGTGGCAATCTTGGAAATATAACCAACAGCTCTCTAGTTGACCTGCTCAGCAGGAGCGAAATCATGCCTGGTACTGGAAACCTAACCAGCTACCTAGGGAGAGTGATATCAAGGACCTTAGAGAGAGCCAATAACCATCACTTTTGTAAGCCAGCATAAAACTTAACTGCATCCTAAATATTTGTCCTTATACACACTGATAAGTTTAATCCCCACCCCAATTAAGGAAACATCTCTCTGCAACAGATGAAGACCATTACAGAAAACCACAACCAATCAAGATGTGGAGTTGTGGCGCCCAGTCCCAACAGATACATCTACTAAACAACTCCTATACCGAAGACTTGGGGATCATTGTGGAAGAGGGGCCAGAAAAAATTTAAGAGCTAGGATAACAGATTGCTATGGGATTGTGTCTTCTAGGAATGTAAGAAGTTACATCCATAAATTCTCACCTATATGCTTCCTAAACATGAACAAGGATGACACCAGTAAACATGCTAACATGAAAGGGGGAAAGCTCAGGTGAACTCAGCCCTACACACACCCCAACAAACAAATGAATGAACAAACAAACAAAAACAAAACCCCCCAAAAACTGCACTCAACAAAGGAATACTGAGAGCATGAGAAATAGTCTTCCCCAGGGAAGAAAACAGCAACTGGCCATCCAATTATCAAATGGTCAGTTCCAAAAACATATACAGAAGCAGCATTATACAGACTGAGAAGGTTGTATTTAAGTTTTTAGTGATAAATATATGTATGCAACAACAAATGGACTAAGAAGTCATGAATTTGAAAGACAGCAAGGAGGGGTATATGGGAGGGTTTGGAGAGGTGAAAGGGAAAGGTAAAATTGATGAACTTATAATCTCAAAAAATAATTTAAAAATTATATATAATGTAATATAAAATTTACGTTGAAAAATGACGGTGACATGAGGAAAATAATTACACTTTTTTACTCTAGAAGATATTTCTAGTAAAAAATTCCAGCTACCTCATGAGCAGTTAAAATGCTCATTATCAGCCTTAGTCTTAGTTTTCCATATAAATAAGAATATTTTATGCTCTTAGGGGCTGGGATGTGTGTATGTCTGCCAACCATAACATCACAATAATGTATTATGTTGAAAACCATCATCTGATTGGATTCTGGAAGCATTTTTCAACTCCACCAAACCTAGTCACTCATAACAATTATGACATTATGAAAATCACATAAACTTCTTAGTATTTCAAATTTTGTCAGGTGTAAAATGAGGATAATAACACCTATGAGCTATCCATGAGAACTCTGTACATCATAAAGCAGCACAGGTATAACAATCTTGTATCACCAACCTTTGTGGAATGCCATACTGTGATGGTTAGTACTAGTTTTCAACTTGACAGAATCTAGCTAGATCACCAGGAAGATGGTCTCTGGGGTCCTTGGGGGATTGTGTTGATTAGGTTAACTGATGTAGATATTCCATCTTAATTGTGGGTGGGGATACCATTTCCTGAGGGGAGGATCCTGGAATGTGTAAGTGGAGAAATGATGAAGCATGCATTCATTCCTTGCCACTTAACTTCTCCAGTATGACAGATGATAATATGGAACTGTGAGCAAAAATACATCCTTTCTCCCTTAGAAAAAGTGCAAGAAAAAAAAACCCTGTATTTTTCAAAAGCAATAGGTATATACACGATTTAATCCAGTTTTACATTTCGACTATGACACATTTCGAGTGAGGTAAATAAGTTATATTTTTGCATTATTAAATACCCAATGGATATGTTTAATACTAAAGGGTTATGAATAGTTCCAAACAAACAGAGAACTAATATCTAAATATTCAGTTATACTAAAACTTTTTCATTTCCAGATGGAAATATGAAGCATTTTCTGAAAGACA
Organism: Onychomys torridus; assembly: GCF_903995425.1. Lineage (NCBI taxonomy): Eukaryota > Metazoa > Chordata > Mammalia > Rodentia > Cricetidae > Onychomys > Onychomys torridus. Next base: position 12,888 of record NW_023411570.1, on the reverse strand, counting down.
ACCTGACAATCTATGAAATTTTATTTCTACTTCTCAAGACTTGGAATTATTTAATATTATAATAAAATAAGTGGTAAAATATCAAGATTAACATATTTTAAATGATCCAGGACACTCTGAAAACAACCTTCTTATAAGACGTTATTATTAACAATTCAATTGGCAAATTTTAATAAATCAAGAAATAAAAAACACAAAAGGCAAACGAGATAAAACTAACTCATGACTCATCATTTTAAAAATGTCAAATTCATGTTAAGAACAGAAATGCAGTGTTTGTAGAGAAATCATAAGGATAACATGACTTTTTATCATCAAGAAAGCAAATTTTATCCTTTGGAAATTCTACAGACTATAGGTAGGAATATTTTATTATTATCTTTAATTGGAAGAAATGTAAAACACAGTGACACTTTAAAATATCTTTATGGTTATATATCTTAATAACTGTTTATGAAGTATGTTTACCTCAGGCCTTTGCAGTCCTTGCAAAATAAAATGAGAAATGTTGTGAAAATGCATTTCTAAGATAGTCCTTAAAATCTTTTCAAAGTGCTAAGAGAATAATCTCCTGATGCCAGGACACACTAAAACTCTGACTGCTTCTTTAACTTACAAATTCTTGTCTGCTTTTTACCTTTTCACTGAATAGGTTCAACCAATTTAAAAGTTATATAGTATAGAACGCATTTCAAAGTGGCACATTATATATTGCCAAGGTACTATAAAAACTGTTTTCCTCAAGTATCCTCATGAAAACAGTATTGAATTTGAGTGGTTCAGAACAACTATTTGCCAGTAGAAAACATGGTGAACAAATTTAGAGAGGTGCTTGTCGTCAGACCTCATAGAAAAAAATAACCACATTATCATCTGACTCCTACACACACACTTGTAATCTGCATTCAGAAAATACCTTCTCAGTGCATACACTGACTGCAGTAATTACTATGAATAAAATTCGATCATGTGAGAAAGGGGTGATCACAAAGAAGTGTCTAATTAGGGAAATGGGTAGAGGCATGGCACAGACTGGTGCATATACTAGGGACTGCAGTAAGGGGGTTTTAGCACAACAGCATAAGGGTACTAGTACATACTTAGGAGGAACAAAAGAACTGCTCATAAGCAAAATGACCAGGGAATTCAGAAGAGCAGAATGGGAGAGGTAGAAATATTTCCTCCTTGATTTGAACTACAAATATATTTACTAAGTGAACTCCATTTGTCATAGGTCAGGAAAGCTTTAATATCAGGTGAAGTTCACACTTTCTCATCAAGATGATGATGATCAAATATATTAGATACAAAATGTCTATATAAATCATAAAATGCTATATTCATGTTAAAATTAACAGTGTTTCAAAATGCACAGTAAGCCTCTTATTCCAGAGAGGGCTAGGAATGAGGGCCCCAGGACAGAGAAATGAACATTCCCTTCTGGTCCATTCCCAAATTTTATTGAATTAGTAGAATCAGGCCAAGAGCTGGCTTTGATTCAGAGCAGACACTAGTAAACTGGACAAACAGAACTGTGAGCAATGTTAAATGAGAACTCTGTAGAGAAAGTTCTCCACAGCCTGTGGCAGGAACAAAAGCCCATGTATACTTAATGCTCATAAACTTTCACTGGCTGCAAAACTATGACATAAACATTTGCTAACTTTTGTTGTCTAAGACTTTAAGAGGGGAAATACGGAGGCAGGAAAACTACTGATTCACAAAAGCCTAAACATGTCTTTTCCCTTCAGTAACAATCCCAAGCCTAAAAAAGATTCAAAATGCATGAGAATAATGTGCATTTCTATGACCACTGTAAAGCTAGGAAAGTAAGGCTCAGCAAGACTAAATGACTACTATAAGGCCACTTGTTCAATGTTAATGAGGCAATATTTTAGAATATGCTTGTAAATATATCAAAACCCTGACATTTTCCAAAACAAAAATTAAAACCTCCTATAGAAAGACAACACAAGAAGACAGACAAAAGATCAAACACCCAAATAATATTCCACATTTTTGCACTCTACTAATATTAAGGATATTATAGAAATGAGGTAAGATTCATATTAAAAGTTAAAACCACCAACCAGTTCATCTATCACTAATCATTTAATGTTCAAAGGGATCAAATCCCTTTTCATTACATTAGAATCATGGAACCACTATAAAATACTCTAAAAAGTTACGCCAAAGGAGTACAAATAATGGAAATACAGTTGAAAAGGAAACAGAAACAATCTAGACAAAACGCCTACTTTTATAAATATTGAATTAAGGCTCAGCTAGGTTAAGAGACTTGCTCACGGTCACAGAACTCATCAGTTCCAGACTCGGGATGAGAATTAAAATCTCTAAATTTGAAGTCCACAGATGCGTTCCTTCGCGAGGCAGCAAGAACCGAGTGCACGTAAGCACTCCATCCCGAACATCCTCAGTCAGATTCGAGCGTCACAAAAGTGAGCCGCCACACGGCAGGGCACAGGCAGAGTGTGTTCATATCAAAAAAGGGGCGCCAGTCACCGTGATCAGATCTGTTTCTTTCTGAGAGGCATGGCTTCCTGTGGGATTGGAGAATCCAAACTGGGTTTCTTCCTCGTGCCCAAAGAAGTCAGACTCGGGATGCATGCTCCAATCGGCTTTGGCAGGGGTCAGTAGTTCCGAGACACTGTTTTCACAGAGGGTGCTGGAGGGGGTCAGAGCTTCCGTGTCCACGGTTAACTTATTGCTGGGCGTCAAAACCTGGGGCTCCAGGCTTGAGTTTTTCAGAGCCAAGGAGCCAAAGAGCCCCACGTTTCCGCCGGAGACATCGTCCACGTCTAAGGGGCTCTGCTGATAACCAGCCACCGAGGTTCTGAAGAAGAGAGAGGTATCCAGACTCTGGGGAAGGTCACTGGGGGCCCTGAGGGCCCGGGGGTCCACCGCTTGCCCTAAGGAGTGGTTATTACTATCGGCAGGGAGACCTCCCGCGAGAGTCGAGTTCACAGAGGCCACGTCAATAGTCAAGATCCCAGAATTGACCAAGGCCGTGTCCAGCACCGCAGCAGAACCGTGGCCAGGCACGTCGGAGAAGAGAGACACCAGCTCTGCACCGCCGAGATCGTTCGGCCCCTGGCTGGTGAGCTCGCTGCTGGGTGTCAGGGAGTTGGCGGCTTCCAGCTGGGCCAGGAGGTCCTGGCTGAGGTTGTGCCTCTTGGCCATGTGGGTCTTCATGCTGTGCTTGGACGTGAAGAGCTTGTTACAGGTGGAGACCGGGCAACGGTTTTTCCAAGCGCCCACGTCCTGCAAGTGCTTCTTGGAGTGGATGTAGAGGCTGCTCCGGGCAGAGAACCTGGCACAGCAGCCTTCCACGGGGCACACGAAAGGCTTCGTGCCCAGGTGGGTGATGCTGTGGCCTTTCAGGTGTTCGGCCCTGGTGAAGGACTTGCCACAGCCCTCCACGGGACAGGTGAACCTGCGGTCGTCCTCGTGCTTCCTCTTGTGTCTTAAGAGCTTGGACATGCTGGTGAAGTTCCAGCCACAGCCGTCAAAGTCACAAAGGAAAGGTCTCTCCCCCGTGTGGCTGCGCAGGTGAATCTTGAGCCTGCAAGCCTTGTCATACTGCTTGCTGCAGCCAGGGAAGGAGCAGGCAAAGAGTTCCTGTTCCCTGAAATGGGCGCGGTTATGAGAAAAGAGGGCACTCACAGTAATGAACGTCTTCTTGCAGCCAGAGAACGCACACTGGTAAGGCCTCTCGGGCTCGAAGTGGCTGCGCTGGTGGGTGCTGAGCTTGGCCTGCGTGGGGAAGCTCTCCTCGCACACCTCGCATTTGAAGGAGTTCTCCTGCTCGTGCCCCTTCATGTGCGCTTTGAGGTTGTACACGGTGGTGAAGCTCTTGCCACAGCCCTCCACCGGGCAGCCAAATGGCCGCAGCTTGTCGTGCGACTGCAGGTGTCTCTTGAGCTTGTAAGACGTGGTGAAGGTCCAGCCGCAGCCGCTCAGGGGGCACTTGAAGGGCCGCTGGCCCTGGCTGCTGCTGTGTGTCAGCAGGTGCACCTTCAGCTGGTGCTTCTTGGCGAAGGTCTGTCCGCACTGCGCCTCCGGGCACAGGTACAGCACCACGCCCGGGCCCGGGACCAGAGGCCCGCGGGGGCTCTGGGCGGCGGCCGGGGCCTCGGCCTCCTCCTCCGGAGGCGCCGGGGCGGGCGCCGGTTCCGCCGGCTCCGCCAGCAGGAGGTCCGGTGGCAGCTCGGGGCAGTCGCCCAGCTGCGCCGCGGCGGCGGGCGGAAAGCCGGCCTGCGGGGCGATCAGTCCCCCGGGCGGCGGCGGCTGCGGCTGCGGGAAAGGCGCGACCCCCGGCTCCCAGGCCGGCAGCGGGGGCGTGGTCAGGGTGAGGACGCCGTTCTCGAAGCGCAGCAGCAAGTCCTGGTTGTGGATAGTGATGGTGCCCGCGAAGGCCGCCGCCGGGCCCGGGCCCGGGCCCGCCGCGGGGAGCGGGGACGGAGCCGGGACGGCCGGCAGGCAGCGGGGGCCCGGCTCGGACCGCCCCGCGGGGTTCGCGCCGCTCTCGCGCCGCCGCTCGGGCCCCGGGCCTGCCTCGGCCTCCTCCCTCCACGCCGGCCCTCCGGCCTGCTCCGAGCCCACTGTTTCTACATCGCCACCCACCGGGTCAAGCAGCAACAGGAAGAAGTCGTCGCTGCCGCTGCCGCTGCCGCCGCCGCCGCCGCCGCCTCCGCCTCCGCCTCCTCCTTCTCCTCCTCCTCCTCCTCCGCCGCCGACGCCGCCGCCGCCGCCACCGCCGCCGCCGCCGCCGCCGTCGCGGCTCGGGTGATCCGGCCTCGGCGCCAACCGGTTCGTGCTGGGGCTCGGGCCCAGGCCCCGTGAGGCCCTCTGGGCCTCTGCGCTCCGCGGCCCCGGCCCGCCATCTTGGGCCCCCCGGAGCAGTAGGAGGCGGCGCGTGGGGGCCTGACAAGCCAGAGAGTCCGGGGCTCGGTGGACCCCGCCGCCACCCGCGGGGCAGCAGCCGCCGCCGCCGCCCTGTGGTGTCCCGCGAGCGGGGAGCAGCCTCGGGATTTCCATCTCGGCGTCAGTGAGGCTCGGCTGGAACCAGAGCCGAGGCGGAGGCGCGACCCCGCCCCCTGCCGCGGGCCCGAACACGTTCCTGAAAGGAAAAAAAAAAAGTGCAATGCGCAGAAACTGGCCCTATCAGATATTAAAACGTATTTAACGCCACAGTGATTTAAATATTCTGGTACCGTGGCTCTGGAACGGGAGAGACAGCCCAGAGGCAGAGTCTGATGCGGAGAAATAACTGGCACACTTCTGTTACAAAGTAATCAAGGTCTTCCGAACTGAAGGGAGGAGAATGACAGTTGGTCCAGAATGCTGCTAAGGCCCCTAGACACCTAGCCAAGGAAAACAACTTGAATTCCTACCTCACTGTGCGGAGGAGCAAATAAACCTAGCGCGGGCGGCCTCCCCGGGAGCCAAGCGTCTTTCCTGGCACTTCTCCTGTGTTGGAAGTTGTTTACTGCTGGGCGGAGGACAAAACTTCTGACAGGGGAAACTGTCTTGCCCGCACTAAATAAACTTCCTTAACTCTACCGTTTCTGGTGCAGACGCCGGCTCCAAGCACACACACGCGCGCGCGCAAACACACACACGCGCGCGCGCAAACACACACACACAAACACGCGCGCGCGCAAACACACGCACACACACACCACACAAAGTCACACCATACATACACACGTACACACGCACACACACCACACAAAGTCACACCATACATGCACCACACTCACCACACAGAGAGTCACACCATACATGCACCACATACACACACATACACACACCACACACATAGTCACACCACACACACACACCACACAAAGTCACACCATACATACACACACACCACACACACATACATAGTCACAGCATACAAACACACACACTACACAGAGAGTCACACCATACATGCACCACACACACACACACACCACACATAGTCACACTACACATACACACACCCATAGTCACAACATACATGCACCACACACACACACCACACAAAGTCACACCATACATACACACACATAGTCACACCATACATGCAACACACACACACACACACACACACACACACCACACACACACACACACTCACACCACACACACACACTCACACCACACACACACACTCACACCACACACACACACACACACACACACACACACACACACACACCTTGTAATACTCAGAATGGGTTATCGTGAGCCAAGTCCTGGGTACAAATTTTTCACATCATTAGGCTTTTGACCTCCTGGTACAGGAGTCAAAATAAGAAACGGGGCCAAAAGAGGCTGGCACCCATTGGCCTGCTGGTGTGAGACCTGGAAACTGAAGCAATTGATAATGAAATCTGGAAAACCCAGCCAGCTCCTCAGTTCTCCCTGCGGAACGCTTTAGGGTACACAGCCTCAAAACAATGCCGTTTACATGGAGTTATGTAGTTGAAACCATACCGCAGGCTTCTTTCTGTGGCTAGCTTCTTCCGCGGTCTGTTTTTACGTGACAGACCCATCCACGTTGCCTATAAGGGCCTTCTAGCTTAAATCCTCGCCCTGTTGACTGCCATTCGGGCAGATGCTTAGAGCAGGGTGGTGATGTCCCGCCATCCTACAGTAACTGGGCAGCGAGGCCCCTTTCTCACTATTATCAAGAACATGTTTGTGTCTTAATCACAGAAGACTCCTGTAAAAGCCTCTCTGGAGCATGCCTCCAGAAACAGAATCCCTGGCTGCTCTGTGGCTTATGCATAGCTCCAGCATTACAAACAATGACAACTTGGGCTACTTCATTTGTGGGTTGTTATCTGAGATGGGACCTCACTATGTAGCTCAGGCTGGCCCAACGTGCTCTCTGTGACAATCTTCACTTGCACCAGCAACACAGACCAATCCCTTTGCCTCGGGTACACCAAACATGAAAAGAATTTTTCCATCAGAAGGAGTTGGCTCTCAGGTTACTATTAAGCTTTCACATATTCTCACACTTCTGAATCTCTTGGCTTTTATCTTCTGGGCCAGGCCCGGTACAAACTGAACTCCTTTACGCTGTTTAGGTTCCGTTTCCCATTTTGTGATCGCTGATTTAATGAGGTATACATTTAAATCCCGGTCCAGGTGTGTGGACACACCATTTATTCCTTTAAGGGCTATGTTGCTTGAATTTGTACCTGCTCTGTGTACTGTATTGTGTGAACAGGAGAGAATCTTGGTACTATTATAGTCAGATGTAAAAAAATTAAAATAAATTAAGTGCCTCATGCCTAGGGTTCTTATTTTGTAGATACTTACACTAAGAAATAGTTTCTGGATTACAGAGGGGATCCACAGAGGGAAAATAGAGGTCTTGAGATGGGCTGGGTGGGTGATTGATAAACACATGTGATCTGAAAGCAGAAAGGGGACTACTGGGGTGAGAGAGTGTGTGGCCGGAGGTACAGGCAGGGCAGTAAGGCCAGAAAGGAAAAGAGGAGTCAGAGAAACGACAAAGGGAAGTTATGCAAGAGAGAGCCATCGTTGAATCTGATACTTTGCACGTTAATATAAAAAATAAACACAAAGGAGAAACAGTTTCTGGAGCCAGGGCTAATAGCTCTGTGGTGTCCCACTTGCCAAGCATCCACAGGGTTTGATCCCGAGGAGAAAGGGAGACAGAATGCAGGAAGCAGGGAGGCAGGAAATGCCCAAAACATAGACTCTGCGCGGCCTTCTCGGACCTAAATGCTCTTGCCTCTTACAGTCAGGTCTCTATCTACATGAGGTCTGTGTAGGATATCCAGCAGGGTTCTCTGCATAGGGATCCCTAATTTTCTCAGCAGACCACATGTGGTATGGACAAGTCCTTTCTTCTCCAGGCAGTTTGGACTACCAAGTGTACCACAAATCGAGGATATTTGTAAGCGTAGACGGGTGGTGTCTCTGCACTCTGTTACCTGCCGGGATATTTTATGTATGTATTTGAACTATGTATGGCACTACCAATCTATTTTAAAGCCCTCACTGTCATCATCATACGGACCAATAGTGTCAAACAAGATATTTGGGTATAAAGAGCGTCTTGGCCATCCTTGGCCCATCTCCACCCCGTTTAAGCTAGCAGTTCATCACAAGGTGGTACAACGGAAGGTTCCTTTGTGATTTTCGGATTGTGATTGGGTGATGTCATCCCTTTTCCTTATTGAATGATTGATGTATGCTTAATGCCTGATTCTCCTCTTAGTAAGATCTTTTCTATGTAAGAACGTTTTTATGTATAAAGCTCTACAAAATGGTGGGGTGGTGGTAGCCCATGCCTTTAATCCCAGCACTTGGGAGGCAGAGGCAGGCAGATCTCTGTGAGTTCGAGGCCAGTCTGGTCTACAGAGTGAGTTCCAGGACAGGCTCCAAAGCTACACAGAGAAACCCTGTCGCACAAAGACAAAAACAAAAACGAAACACTGAAAAATGCTAAAGGTGGATTTTATAATTACTCTTTGAAAATGTCCTACATATATAATACAATGTATCTTGATTACATCCACCCACAATGCCTCCAACCACTCCCCACTGGGAGCTCCCCATTCCCCCATACTCAGGCACAAACATCCCCTTCCACCTTCATTGTTTTTCTTTCAAAATCATTGAAAAAGTCATACACTAGGCTTTTCAGTACTGCCCAGATGCACGTGGCTATGCATCCAGCCACCTGAGCCTGGGCAGTCTACCACAATCGACCACCGGCCACACTCCTGAAGCCAAATGGCTCCCCTTGCCCCCAACATCCATCAACCCCCATTGCTCTTCTGCAAGGAGACTGGTCTCTGGAGCCTCCGTCTCCAACCTGGCTGGAAAAGTGACCGGCATGCTCTTGTCCAGGTCTCTTCACAAGTTGCTGTGAGTTCATGAGTGCTGTGGCCAAATGTCACGTGCAGAAGACACCATGCCACAGTGTTCTTCCCCATCTTCCACTTAGGACACTCTTTCTGTCTCTGCTTCTGTCATGTTCCCTGAGCCTCGGGGGTGGGGGGGCTGGTACACATATCCCTCTTAGGGCTGACATCCCAAGGGTCACTTATTCTCAGCAGTTTGTCCAGGGATGAGTCTCTGTCCGCTGCAAAAAGCAGCCTTTTGGCCAGGGTTGAGAACAGCAGAAACCCGTGGGTGTAGCCGGCACTGCTGGCACAGCTGCTCTGACTTAAGAGGGAAGTTCGGAGAGTCAGCTGGCTCTAACAGGTACCACTTGGTGCTGTGTCAGGGAGGGGCAGGCCGGAGCCCTTGGTCTCCACAGCCCACACACTCTGCCCTCTTCTGGCCCATGGAGAGATTGGGGCCTTGTCAATCTTTTCCTGTAGTTGTTCTGGCCCACTTTGTATCCCACCAGGACAGCTTCCTGCCCTGCAGGTCTAGTGTGTGTGAGGAGCAGCTTCTTCCTCCCACAGTAACTAATCCTGTGGTCACACAGGAGCTTCCCTGGGGTGAGTGGTGCAGATTCAGAAAGTCTCACAGGTGGAATCTGATTTGGGGCTCTCCTGCTTGCTTTCCTACAAAGATTACCTCCATTTCTGGGGAGATAAGGGCTTCCTCTTTCCAGTTCTTACTCTGGTTAATGTGTGTGTGTGTCTGTGTCTGTGTCTGTGTCTGTATATATATCCAGAAGGAAGCCCAAGGAAAGTTTTATTCATATCTGGGTGGGAAACAACAGGTCATGCAGTAAATGCCCGCTGCTGTCAGAAGAGGGGCACAATTGATCAGGATAGGGGAGAGCCATACCATCTGTATGCACCGCACAGGGGCGTTGAGGCAAGCAGGAGGGAGAGATTGGCTAGGCAGTTGAGGGTGCAAGGATCTCAAGAAAAGTGGACACTGTCTTTCCTTGGCAAAAGCTGGAATGTTTGGGGTCCTGTCGCAAGCCTCAGACTTGCCAAAGACCAGAAATGCTAGCAGTGTCTACACCCAAAATGGCTTGGGTTCTGCAATGGACTGAGATGGGCTGAGTCAACCAGGAGCTCGGGCTCTTCCTCTTCACTTTCCCCTCAAGGATTGCCTTCTCAGGGTAAACCACACTGACTGAAACTACAAGGCGCCTGAACAACAGGAGTGAGAACTGGACTGACCAGATCATTCCCAGGCATTGCCTTCCTCCATCCACTGAAATCTTATCAACTCCAAGGCAAGGAGGCTCAATGGTACGACACTACATCCAGACACACATCCTGCTGTACAGAAGCTCTTCCTAAATCTTCTGTCTTTAGCAACCCCTAATAAAGAACTTCTTTCAAAACTCTCCCTCTGTGGTCAGAGTGAGAAATGTTATTCAAAACAAAACAACAACAGAGGTCAACAAATCCCAGAAAGGACTCATCCTTCCTGACCCTCCCCCTACCTCTTTGTGCAGAAGAAACAGTCACAGCAGATTGTGTGTGCAAGTTCCCACGCAGGGGATGTGGTCCAGTTAACCATGTACTTCAGAGATAAAAATGTGTGTTTGGGGGTACTGTTTATTGGCCCCAGTGTGTTTCTGGCCTGGATTAGGTTCTGACACATCTTAGGTACCAAAAGACTTAGCTACCCGAGACAACACACTTTGTTTGCATGTGACTTTGTGCAACACCGAGATTATTGGGTGTTTCCAATGATTAGGATGGGATAAGTCCTGGATTTCACACTTATGCAAGAGAGTGTTCAGTTCCCCTCACTTGGGAGAGACTGGCACCTACCATGTTCCGGAGGCCTGAGAATCTCAGGTCCACTCTACAATTCTAGATCAGTAAGGACGCCAGGGTGGAAAGTTCCTCAGCAATGGGAAAGAGCGCAAGCAAGCACCAAGGCTACCAGTCAAGTCTGAGTACAGCCCACAAGTTCAAATAAAGAAAAGGCCTGTGGGATAGATAGCAAAGTATTTCATCAGTTGTCAGGACATTCAGGAGGTTGTCTGAGAGTACCTGAGGGAGAGGTTGTGCCCAAGATGCTTTGAAGGAGAGTGGCCTCCATAGGGTCCTATGCTTCTCTCTGGGTCCCCAGGTGCAGGGACATTTTGGAAAAGGTTAGGAGGTGTGGCCTTGATGGAGGAGGTGTGTCCCTGGGTCCAGTAAGGTTTCAGTACAACCTAATGCCGACTCTGCCACATGGTTATCACAAATCATTCTTAGGAGGTGTGCCCTGAAGAGCAAGAGGGGGAAAATCATACAGCACGTGCAGTCCCTGGGAGAAAGGGGCAACAGGGACATTAATGTTGGAGCCAGGGCTTGTGCTGAAAGCCATAGTTATCAAAGAGATGGCTGGTCCACATAAGAAGAAAGGGAAGGGTGCGCAGGGCTAGACCCCACACAGCTAAGATTCCGACTTGTGAGAGGTCAAAAGGCCTAAGGAATTGTTGGCCCAAAGATGCAGCAACCGCGGGGCGGTGGTGGCACACGCCTTTCATCCCAGCACCTCGGGAGGCAGAGGCAGGTGGATCTCTGTGAGTTCGAGGCTAGCCTGGTCTACAGAGGGAGTTCCAGGAATGGCGCAAAGCTACACAGAGAAACTCTGTCTCGAAAAACCAAACCAAACAAACAAACAAAAAGCGGCAGCCAATCAAAAGTGGTTGAAGGTTCTCAAAGTTTATGGGCAAACTTGGCAGTGTTGTCTATGTGATGTTGGTTTGAGTCATGAAGGATTCTCTACGTTCGTTTGGGGGTGAGTCCTCTGAAGCCAGGCTTCTGGCAGGGGAGTCCATGCAAGGAGGCCTTGAGAAGCTTCTGAGAGTGAGGCCTGGATGGCCCTGGAGACCCCAAGATGTTGGAGCTGCCAGACCCAAGAGAAATCTGCAAACAAGTGGGCAGACGGGGAGTTGAATCACCCCGAGAGAGAGAAAGATGTTATAGGCAGCAAAGCTGGAAAGGTGCAGCCATCTAAGCCCCCCAACATCAGACACAGAGACATAGGATCTGGAGTGTGCCCTGAAGAGTTTCAGGCTTGCTCTGGTGTGGCATTTCCTCACTATGTCGTGAGGCCTCCCTTTCAGATGGTAATGGATATTCTGTGCATTACGTGGTGGAGGTCTATGGTTTCCTTTTTAGGTTATACGGGGCTGACAGATTGAGTCTCATAAGAGACCCTTGAAACAGCCTTTCCTTTGGGCCACCAACCCAGCCTCTGGATCATGACATGGAGACATTATTAGTTATGAATGCTCGGCCTTATCTTATGCTTGCCCAATAGCTCTGAAACTTCTTTTAACCTCTTTCTCTTTATTATGTTTTGCCTCAGGGATTTTATCTTTCTTCCTTCCTTCCTTCCTTCCTTCCTTCCTTCCTTTCTTTCTTCCTTCCTTCCTTCCTTCATTTCTTCCTTCCTTCCTTCCTTCCTTCCTCCCTTCCTTCCTTCCTTCCTTCCTTTCTTTCTTTCTTCCTTCCTTCCTTCCTTTTTCTTCCTTCCTTCCTTCTTTCCTTCCTTCCTTTTTCCTTCTTCTTCCTTCCTTCCTTCCTTCCTTTTTCTTTCTCCTTCCTTCCTTCCTTTTTCCTTCTTCTTTCTTCCTTCCTTCCTTCCTTTTTCTTTCTTCTTCCTTCCTTCCTTTTTCCTTCTTCTTCCTTCCTTCCTTCCTTCCTTTTTCTTTCTTCTTCCTTCCTTCCTTCCTTCCTTCCTTCCTTTTTCCTTCTTCTTCCTTGCTTCCTTTTTCCTTCTTCTTCCTTCCTTCCTTCCTTTTTCCTCTTCTTCCTTCCTTCCTTCCTTCATTTTCCTTTCTTCTTCCTTCCTTCCTTCCTTCCTTTTTTGTCTTCTTCTCTCCTTCCTTCCTTCCTTCATTTTCCTTTCTTTCTTCCTTCCTTCCTTTCTTTCTTTCTTCCTTCCTTCATTTCTTACTTTCTTTCTTCCTTCCTT